>NC_051280.1:24274807-24279807 GCF_015220745.1 Sebastes umbrosus | reverse complement strand
GCAACTTTACATTTTTCTTATTATAAACTTGAAATTGAACATTTCATGTCATTTTTACATCCATTTTTAACTTTTATTTTTTTACAGGAGCCCACATAAGCAACTAAACTTTAGAAACAAGCCCAAAAAAACCTGCAACCCTCGGTTACCAATATCTGTATTGGACTTTTCAGCAAAACAAGCCCAAAGTCGCTTATCATCATGGATGTATTAAGCTTATAATAAACAGACATGGCAACATCTCTGGACGGATCCTCCTCCTCCGAACGTAAACGGCGCCGCGCATGCTCAGTAGAGACATCTTCCAGCTGCATTGTGGGGGATGTAGTAAAACAATAAAAGCAGTGTGTTACAAAACCAAAACACCAGCGTGCTCAAGTGACTGGTTGTATAAAACGAAATACGACGCCTGCTAACTCACAACTGCACTGCTAAAAGGTTAGCTCCGTCGTCTGCCGTTTATTAGCTTTAAAACATCTCTGCAAGACTAAAACTTGTAGTTTTATTCATTGCATGTTGCACTGCATGTGGAGGAGGTGAGTTACACCTTCATATGAATGAGAAGCTTCTGCACCGTCGTCGTGTTGTTGATGGCTTTTTGTCTATCATATAACATGTGGCTTATGTTTCTTGATTTATTCTGTTATTTTTTTGGTTTCTGTAATGTTATATGTAATAATAATAATATATAATAATAATCTTTATTTGTACAGCACCTTTCTAAACATAGTTTCAAAGTGCTTGCACAGATACAATGAAATACAGACAAAATAAAAACAACAATAAAAGAACAAAACATAAAGACCAAATAATGAGAAAACTAAAACTCGTAACCAGTGGTATCAAAACAATAAGTTAAACTGGTAATGTTATAATATAATGTAATGTAATGTTAATATAATGTAATGTTGTAATATAATGTAATGTTATCTGTAATGTTATAATATAATGTAATGTAATGTTAATATAATATAATGTTATATGTAATGTTGTAATATAATGTAATGTTATCTGTAATGTTATAATATAATGTAATGTTATAATATAATGTAATGTTATCTGTAATGTTATAATATAATGTAATGTTATAATATAATGTAATGTTTACCTGCAGCTCGTCTGTTTCCTCTGCACCGAGGCTATACCTGAGGCTTGTTGCCCACAGTAACCAGCAGAGACCCACCTCACTATTATTCTCCCCCCTGATCCAGTCATCATTCACCAGTCAAACCATCATGGCAGAGAAGAAACGCAAGTCAACATCTGCTGCTGCTAAAAAGCCCAGTGCCAAGCAGCAGAAGTTGGCTCCCATGAAGGAAGAGAAGAAGAAGGATGCTGAAGGCTGGCTGCTGGAGCTGCTGAAGCAGCAGAGGACAGAGAAGAAGGAGGTGAGATTCGACAAGAAGCGCCTCCGCTTTATATCTGCCACTGAGAAGATAAAGCAGGGCTCAGAGGGAGTCCTGTACTGGATGACGAGAGACCACAGAGTACAAGGTAAACACTTGTTGAAACCAGTAATAATGCAACAAGAGAGATCTTTATTGACTTGTGTTTTCTCTACACCAGGGGTCAGCAACCTGCAGCTCTTTAGCTCCTCTCCAGTGGCTCCATGTGGATTTATAAAGATGGAAATGAATAACTGCTTTTTTGTTTACATTTTCATTTTTAGTTATCATTGTTGTAGGTCTAATGATCGACGGAGTATTAGGGCCACATTGAGGGGAAAAAAGAAAGTCGTAATATTATGAGAATAAAGTCAGGATTATAAAGTAGTAATTTTTACGTGTTATTTTCTTTTTTTCTCGTAAAGTTATGACTTTATTCTCGTGATATAACAACTTTTTTCTCGTAAAATTACGACTTTATTCTCGTAATATTACGACTTCTTTTTCTTGTAAAGTTATGACTTTATTCTCGTAATATTACAACTTTTTTTTCTTGTAAAGTTATGACTTTATTCTCGTAATATTTTGACTTTATTCTGGAAATCTCCGAATTTTTTTCGCTCAATGTGGAGAAAGAGAGAGAAGAGAAAGAGAAAGAGATGTTCGACTCCTGCTCTATACTGTATGTCTCCAACATGTTTTGTGTGTTTCAGATAACTGGGCTCTGGTCCATGCCCAGCGGCTTGCCATGGAGCAGAACCTTCCTCTGCACATCTGTTTCTGTCTGCTTGTCCCCAAATCAGAACTGTCCACTCTGCGACATTACAGCTTTATGCTGAAAGGCTTGAAAGAAGTTGCAAAGGTATTGACTTCATCATTTTTGACTGCACAACCACAAATTCCAGTAGCTGTCAGTTATTAGTCTATATTATGTACTTGCTTGACAGAAAAATCATACTTTATAATGAATTTATTCCTTAAGTACATCAACCAGATCAAGTAATACCACCAAACACTTGCAGGCTCTACAAAATGCATTGCTTTCTTTTTTTAAGTTAACGCAATTATAAAGTGAACTGCAGCTGCAACGATTAATCAATTAGTTGTCAACTATTAATGAATCGGCAACTATTTCGATAATTGGTTTGAACATTTTTTGAAGAAAAAAAGGTCTAAATGCTCTGATTTCAGCTTCTTAAATGTGAATATTTTCTGGTTTCTTTACTCCTCTATGACAGTAAACTGAATATATTTGAGTTGTGGACAAAACATTTTTTAGGAGGACGTCATCTTGGGCTTTGGGAAACACTGATCGACATTTTTCACCATTTTATAGACCAAACAACTAATCGATTAATCAAGAAAATAATCGACAGATCAATCAACAATGAAAATAATAGTTTGTTGCACCCTAAATTGAACTTTAGTGCTTTTAGGCTGGTTAGAATCTGGATCTGGTAACTTGAGATTTGTCATTTTTTACATTCTATTTAATTTAAATGTATAGCTGAAATGATGATTAGTCATTTATTTGATTGACATTTGACAGGATATTAATCAGTTACGTTTTTAATGTATTAATCGCTAAGGTGAACAAAAACATTCTCATTTGCGCTTCTCAAATGTGACAATTTGCTGATTAATTTTTTTATTATACCAAACAGTTGGTCGGCCAAAACAAGCAATTGTGGCAGGGCTTTTTGGACTATTGCATAAGATTGTAAAGACCAAATGATTAAGGGTTAAGGGAAAAATATTTTTAAAAATCACCAATAATGAAAATAATCAAGATAAGCAGCCATAGTAAAGTGAGTAATAAAACAAAATCAATCAATAGAAAAGTCCCAGAGGAGGCTCCCTGCATGTTTCCTTATTAAGTATAGCTGTAGTTACAGATATCATTATGTGTCGTGGGTGACGGTTGGGGGGCATTTAGAAGGCATTCAAGTAAAATATATTGTACACATGGCATCCAATTTCGTTTCACTTTTACCCACCTCACCAGCTCTATTAAACTTTGTTGTGTTGCCACCAAACAGGAATGCAAAACCTTAAACATCCAGTTCCATTTGCTGCACGGCTCACCGGGGGACATTCTCCCCGGCTTCGTGTCCGACCGCGGCCTGGGAGCAGTATTGACAGACTTCTACCCGCTCAGAGAGCCGATGCAGTGGCTGGAGGATGTTAAAAAGGCGCTTCCAAAGGATATTCCTCTCATACAGGTAAAAACATGCACTCAGAGAGGGAGCGTGATTGGAGGCTCTCTATTCTGCTTATTAGCCATTTGACATTTTAGTTCGATATAGCTGATTATTTCCTTGCATTATTTTGTTGTTCTCATCATGTTTGTTCACAAAGAAATGGATATGGAAAAACAACGTAATTGATCCCCCTCTCATTTTATGTGTATTGCCTTTTTCTAGGTTGATGCCCACAATGTTGTTCCCTGCTGGGTAGCGTCGCCTAAACAGGAGTACTCTGCCAGGACGATCAGAGGAAAAATCACAAAGCTTTTGCCAGATTTCCTCACTGACTTTCCTCCGGTAGAGAAACACCCCCACACAGCTACGAGAACCGCCAAAGTAAGTGCTGCACTTAACGGTGAAGGGCACATTCAGGTTGTTGTGCATGAAAGTTTTTGTAAAGAGAAAAAAGAGGTATGTGTTTTTATGTTGCATTCAAGGACTTTTTAGATCGGTGAAGACAACACAATCATAATTTGTCTTTTCCTTAAAAAAACATTCATTGCTGTGGAAGTGTTTTCAACGATCAGCAGAAGGGAAAGAAAGCTGTCGATGAGCTCATTGACGGGGAGTTTGGAAGTCGGATTGCTGCAATAAAGCACTTCCTTTCAACCTTCAGCTGCTCCTCCTCTCCTCTGCGCATTATTTATTGATAAACAGTCCAAAAGTTTGAATTTCCTTCCCAGCACTATACTGTATATGAAAGCTGCAAGGGTGTGTGCTTTTACTGCAGTGCTGTGATTGAAATGCCATTCACTGTTTGAGCCTCCAGTAACTAATGCAAGGTGAAAGACTCACAACTTCACCTCTTTTGAAGTTTGAAGTCTCTACATAACCAGAGTGTGTATTTTAGCACATCGCTGTCAGCTGTGACCTCGGCTGATTTACTCCCTCCTTCATCTTACAGCCAGTAGACTGGAGTGAAACCCTGGCCTCGCTGCAGGTCGACCGATCAGTAGGAGAGACGGAGTGGGCCAAGCCAGGCACTAAGGCAGGGATGGCCATGTTGGAGTCCTTCATCGACATGCGCCTTAAACTGTTTGACACCAAACGCAACGACCCGAACGTCGCCGCCCTCAGTCAGCTGTCCCCCTGGATCCGCTTTGGTCAGTAGTACCATGAAAAAAAAAAATTGTGGGTGTGAATTTAATGCATGTCTCTGTAAAAGCTCACATTTACTCACCCTTTTCTCACATTTTCTTCCACACTTGTTGTGACTTAAACAACTATTTGCCTATATCTAAGCTTTACTGTCAGTCTAAAATCCTAGAATCAGTGGTTAACTCACATCTCTGCGTCTTTCTAGAGGAAAATAAAGTCCTTCAGCCACCACAATCGAGCTTTAGGCCTGGTCATAGTACAAAAACTGCTA
>NC_051280.1:24097307-24269807 GCF_015220745.1 Sebastes umbrosus | reverse complement strand
TGGTGTGCTCTCCTAACAAGTCCAACTCATGCTTATAATAGAGATCAGTGTGGATATACAAGCTGTACTGCATACGAGATGTTCTTCTGCCACAACTGTAAACAGATGTGCAATGTTTTTAGTTGAAGAATTGTATTATCCCGCGCTGTAAACAATGAGGCCTCTGGAATACCAATATTTCATTTCACCACAGAACATTACATCAAGACTGACTCAGAGAGGATGTTGCTGGTAATCTTCAAGCTCATTTGTCGGGGGGCTACTGGCTCTGCTGCTTTGTTAAATAGAGTGACAGGAAACTACTGGAAGTCACAGCTTAGTAAGAAAATACACAACTCTTTTCACACTGAGCTTTAAGCTGATAGCATGATTATTGCAACTAATATTTGGTTTCTGCTGTGCAGATGAATCTTAAAGGAACAGTGTGTAGCATTTCAGAGGATCTATTTGCAGAAATGGAATATATTATTCATAACTATGTTTTCACTATTCATGAATTATTCATTCATTTTCATTGTATCGTCGTGTTTTCGTTAGCTTGGAATGAGCCCTTAATATAGGCAGCGGATCCTCATCACGGAGTCCGTCATGTTGCTCCACCATGTTTCTACATTCACCCAGAACGGACAAACCAAACACTGACTATGTCGGACTACCGTTGCTCCTAAAGTAGTGTTATTATGGTGAGGACGGCCTCTGAGCGAGGCGAACAGTGCTACCCGATTTTGCGCTTAGTGGCTCACGTTATCGCGGTCTTGGAAAGGGAGGAGTGAGCGGAGGGGTACTCAGTTGGTTGCAATCTGCAACCACGCCACTAAATTGCTGTCAAATCCTACACACCGTCCCTTTAAGATTAGCTACACATCTACTTTTAGCTTAGCTGTGCAGCCTGGAGCTACTTCTGACTCTAAATTCTGTCTCTGAACTTTGTATCATGCTCACATTATCACTTCAGTAGCATGCTCACAATGACAATGCTAACATATCGATGGTTAGCAGGTATAATGTTTACCGTGCTCACCAAATTAGCAAGTTATACCAAATTTCAAAGCAACAGTTGTTGAGACATTTCACTAAAAACACACACAAGCTATGGAGGAGAAGTCAGGGGATAAATTCATCCTCTGGGGACCATGACTGTCTGTACAAAATGTCCTAGCAATTCCTCTAATCGCTGTCGGAATATATCAGTCACGACCAAAGCGGGACATTTTCGTCCTTAGAGCCGCGGCGCTACAGCGTGGATAAAAAACACTAAATGATATTGGATTATGTGAGCCGTGACTTTCTCCTGCTCTCCTGAGGAGTTTCTCCCTCTTGACTTTGCAGGTGTATGAGTCATTTCAGCAACAGGAGCATCCGACTTATTCACACAAGGAGAATGCAATCACAGCAGAACTCCTGCCCCGCGGTTTACCTGTCTTTTGTGAAATGGCTTGCTTATAAATTGGGTGGCGAGCTAATCTCACCCGCTAAGACTACAACAAGGATGAAATGAAAACAGTGCAGCGGTGACAGAGTTTAATCAATGTGCTGTTGATGTCCCTTTTCCCTTTTATCTACCAACATTTACAGTCTCCAAATTACTTTTTGCTTACACTGACATTCGCCGCGGTCTTGTAGGTACATTGTTCTGAGAGTACGTGAGCTCATTGCACGCATGTACCCAGCTGAATAATGTTGTGGCTCAACCTTGACACTCCAATACTGGTCTGTGCAAGCAATTTACAGGAAGGAGGCAGAGAAAATGGTGTTCTTTACATTATCATTCACTGACCAGGGTTCTTTATAAGAAAATGCATTCCTCACAGGGCCGCAGTTGCCCGAGAATCTGTGGTCACGCATTAGTATTCAGGCATTTTTCCTATAATAACTGTCCATACATTCATTCTCCATCGTCCATTGTGTTTCAGGAACACAGGACACGGAGGAGATAGCATGCCCTATGTTGAGATTTCTAATTAACCTAACTTTGGACTGTGAGATGACAAACACACACACACACACACACACACAGTAGTGAGGCCATGCTAAACAATGATTCACTGTGTAATATAATATACTCACCAAAAGTAATACTCACCATTGTGAGTTATATGAAAAGGTTGAAGACGGCACCAGCATACCTGGCTGTGTCCATGACATCAGATCACCGTATAGGTTGCCTTTAAAAATTCCTCATACCAACGCTGACACACATTCCTCTGAGAGAATTTAAAGCTTTATTAACTCATATATCAATGTTTTTTGTTGTCAGATCTCCAAATAGATCTTGATGTCAATGACATTCCCTGAATAAATGAGGCTTAATAATGTATATATTTAATTTCAGCGCTGGAAGGACTAGATTTTCTCAATGAAATATAGATTCAAAATAAAAGTTTATGCTTAGTTTATTTAATTAAGTGAGTGTAGGCAGGGTGTCATTGTCGCTCCAATCCTGTACATCATATACACTACATGGATAATCTAAAGAAATGAGATTTAGAAATGGCATACCTTTCAATGACTTGGTCACATTTAAGGTAAAATACCATCTATGTACAAGTCTTTGAATGGCCCAACAATCATAAAGCCATTATCTACAGTATATCTGTGGTGGACATAACATGTGTTTTGCAATGTTAGAAGCCCAAATCTGAGTATCCATCATCCTGTACACCAGTCTAAATTTTTTTATTTCACTTGAATGATGTGGAACAAGTTGAAAACGGGATTAGTAGTAGTAGTATGAGACATCGCCTGGGAACCATGAATGTCTGTACAAAATGTAATGACAATCCAGCAAATTCTTGTTGAGATATTTCAATCTGGGCCAAAGACATCCCTAAAGCCACACAGTGCTAGCATGGCTAAAAATATTGATGTGCTGCTTTAAATTTAGTACCAGATTTGCCGCCAAATTTATACCTTAAGGGGGCATATCATGAAAAACTCACTTTTTCAGTATTTGTGCGCATATATTTGGGTATCTGGAGTGCCAACCCACAAACTGTGGAATGAGACAACCCAGTCAGTTTTTTGTGGGCTGACTAGATCAGAAAACATGTGATTCAACAAGCCATTCAGATTTGGTTCCCCTTCCGTCACATGCAGGCTCATTAGAATATATTACCCACAGCTGGAGAAGTATCTTTGTAAAGGTGCACCATATTTTTCTCGCAGGCCAATCAGAGCAGAGTGGGCTTTTACTGGAAGGGGCCTTTAAGTACGACGGAGTATTAGGGCCACATTGAGAGTAAAAAAAAATTGGAGATTTCGAGAATAAAGTCATAATATTACAAGGAAAAAAAGTCGTAATTTACGAGAATAAAGTAATGTCCTCCTCCACAAAAGAGGTAAAATCCCCCAGGTCCGTGTGGTTCTTTCTTCGTAATAAACGCAGTTTCTTGCACAATCTTTTCAAGGTCCTGATACTTATGATAATGTGGTGCTGATGTGCCCAAAGATTAAGTATTTCGTCATTTGGGAAACCTAAACTAAAGTATAACTTCACAAGATGCTCCACGTTCCTCATTTTCACACACGCTGCTCTATTTCCCCTCTAAAATAACACGTAAAATTACTACTTTATAACATTGTGACTTTATACTCATAATATTACAACGTTTTTTCTCGTAAACCTATGACTTTATTCTCGTAATATTATGACTTTATTCTCGAAATCTCAGATTTATTCTTTTTTCCTCAATGTGGCCCTACTACTCTGTCGTATTTAAGAGACAGGCGTTGAAACGGAGCGTTTCAGATAGAGGGTGAATACAGGTATATGAGACAGTATGAGAAAAATAAGGTGTTTTTTGAACATTAAAGCATATAAACATATTCTAGTAGACACCCAAAATACAAGTATGAACCTGAAAATGAGCATAATATGTCCCCTTTAACCTTCATATGCTTCGCTTCACTGCTTGATGTTGGGTTACTGGTACTGAATTGTCAACCATGGTGCTGATGCAGCCATAGCTCAGCCCCCCCACGCTCAGGTCTCCGTTTAACACAGGTGAAGGACATAACAGTCTCACTTGTTCTCTGTCTTTTTTTTTTTTCTCAACGGCTATTCTTATTAGAATGACCTTTCAAGCTCCAGTCAGACTATTAGTGTCAGAGCCCATCCTCACTTAAACCCATCTCATTATGAAACACCTCACATCATCCTCTCTGCAGTGAATCATATCTCCTCCTCCGTGTCCTTCTTGTCTCTGATATGCTTTTGTGCTCCTACATTACCTCCTGTCCTTGCGCTTGTCTCAAACGATCATTTCGGTGTCATAAGGATATTGTATAATAGTGCTGCAGCTATCATCTGCTGCTTTCATAGAGGCGGCCTATAAGTTTAGCGTTGCGTTTAACTGATTCTAAATTAAATTTCGAACTTTCTACTTACATCGTATTGTGAGTCAAAACATGTCAGGCTGATGCATATAAATTACATATTTCTGTGTAGTTTGAACAGATAAAAACTAGTGAAGTCAAAAAACTTTGCAATTCACCTCCCCTACGGCTCCTACTAAGCATCACAATGAGTTTTTATTCTTTTCCAATTGTGGGATTTTATGGTTTTCAACATGTCTTGTGAGGGAAAGTCAAAATGAAACACATCACGTTTCTCCTTTGGGTTGATGTGTGTTTTAATTTCACAGCGCCTCCACACTCTGCTCTTCTTTAAAGTTAAATGATACTGTCTGCTTCTTATTGTCATATCAAAGCGCCACGGGTGATAATAATAACTGCGCTCTTGAATGAATGCCATTACTCGGGGCGATGCTGCGATGCTCTGCCTTTTAAATGAGTCTATTTGTGCAGCCGGTGGGTAAACAGTGTACTGTATTCTGTGATGGTGATGGAAGTTGTGGGTAGATAGCTGTTCATTAGCGTTGGTGTGGCGCACCAATAACACTGTGTCATTACAGCGTGATTTGTCAGCATCCAGCTCATCTTTGCCTGCTTCATGTCGATCAGCATTTCATTTTTTTCCATATTATTGACCCGGTGACATAATTTTTCCTCTCTACCCCCCTCATAATTATCATCCTCATTAGCTGTTTCCACTGGACTGTGTGTCACCCAACGTTGACAGCTGAGTGGAAAGGTTCTTGTTGCTCTTCTTGGCAGGCGCCATGCACTCGTAAATTTAACCATGATGTTTATACACAGATGTCCTGTAGCTGGTTGCTCTATAGGAGTCTGAACATGAAAACAAGTGTATAAAGACTCATTGTGTACACACATTTGTTTCCAAGTTAAACCAGTAACAAGAACAGCGCATCTTACCAGCAGCAATGATGTTCAAAAGCAGGTCATTTAATCTATTTCAAGGGTAGACGCTGAGAAAAACATACTGTACAAACATGCTTTCATAGAGAATACTGCATCAGGTCCTGTGCATTATTAAAGGAGTTGATAAATATTCACATTGTCCTATAAACAGGTACTGTTTTCAATACAATTTGAAATTAAAGCAATTCATTCAGCACATGAAACAACAATGACACTTTGGAAAGCAATAGAAGCAGGCGATCCTTTAAACCTGGTAGCAACCATTTCTGAAGTGATAATTTTGTTATTTAAAAAGGACCTATTATACTCATTTTCGGGTGCATGCTTGTATTTGTGGTTTCTACTAGAACATGTTTATATGCTTTAATGTTAAAAAAAGGCTTTATTTTTCTCATACTGGCTGTGCTGCAGCACCTCTTTTCACCCTCTGTCCGAAACGCTCTGTTTGACCTCCTGCCCCGCCCGTCCCTATAGCCCAGTCTGCTCTGATTGGTCAACCTGTCTACTCTGTTGTGATTAGTCAACCGAGCCAAACTCTTCGGACATTCCAGCTCCGCTCTAACTAGCTTTGTTTGAAGGCGTGTTAAACTAGCCGATATGCAAATGTGTTACTTGGTGACATCACCACGTTACAGAAAAAAAGGCGGGACTTCAAGTGAGGCGTTTCAGGCAGTTCAGGAGCAGTGTTTCTGTGGGGGAGAGTAACTCCCTTTGGGGTGCACTTTGGGCTTTGTAACTTTGCAGACCTTTTACATGCACAAAGAACTATATACTGTAACACACTAAAGGAAAGGGGAAAAGCACAAAAGCTTAACAGGTTTTCTTTTAGCGTTAAACAAAATGTAGAATTACTAATATTGTACATTGTATAAGTAAGTACACGATACAGTTATCAAAGAAATGTGTGTGGAAATACTTGTAAGGCACATGACTAATCAGAGTCGCCACTGGTTATAAAACACCACAGACAAACCGCTACCTTTTGTTTGTTCCCCTGCTTCACTTAATTGACTTTCATTTTCACATCTGACTCATTCCTGGAGATATGTTCTTGCTTTTAAACAGCAGCCATTGTGTGTATTCATTCTTTGCTGTGAAAGCGTGTTAATAGGCAGCAGTAAATAGGCCAGCCTGGAAATGTTATGCTTCACAAAAACAGTACGCACAATAAATACGTTCGCCCATTAGCCGTACACATTCAGGCCCAGGGAGAACATGCAAACAGAACCTTCTTGCTGTGCTAACTGCTGTACCACCATAACACAAATACTCTTAATAGAAATTTTGAAACAGTCAATGGATATGAATACAATGAATACAAATGCGGTTGCATCATTTATATGATAATTTCATTGTTCATCCGAACATTGACGTTTGAAAGGTCGATGTTGCTCCATGTCAGGGGTCTCATTGGTTCTCTCTCTCTTAATGGGATTTGAGCTACTGTAGATATTTCTGCAGTCTGGAGGACTTCCAGATACAGAAGGAGAGTGTGAAGAAATAATAATTGTTTTTTCTTCAGTGTGTCTCTTCGGGCTTAAGCCTTTAGTCACATGGTTCTATCCTTGCGGGGTGACGTCTGTTCATCTTTGTGTGACATCCCCTACCACTATGAGGGTAATATCCTTCCATTTGGGGACCTTTGGAGGTACTTATATGTACGGATGGGTGACAGATTAAAGGAAAAAACAACATAAATTGTCTAATAAGGTGTTGGTAGCTTCTAGAACAGCTTCAATGCTCCTTGACATTGATTCTTCAAGTCTCTTAGCTCTATACTGGAGGGATGAACTACATTCTTCCAAAATTCCAATCGTCACCCAATCGGTGTCTAATGTTCTTGGACTTCCTTTTGGCCCAGACTAAGTACTCCTCATACTACCGGGCGTCTTCTCGCTCAAGGTGCTGCGTTGGGTCATCTGCAAGCTGGAGCTCACCGACCAGCGGTGAGAATAACAAGTGACGTGACTGAACATTTCTCTGAACTTCGTGGACATGAGGTTGTAGAGGATGGGGTTGATGGCAGAGCTCAGGTAGAAGAAGACTCCGGAGACGACGTGGACGTGCTCAAAGACCTGGAGGTGCTGCCCGGACAAGGGATCGATGTAGCTCCACATCAAGCGGTCCACATGGAAGGGAGCCCAGCAAAGGCCGAACACGACCACCAGCACACCTGGACAGGACCAGACGGACAGTTTAGGTGAATGATATAAAAGGATAACAGGTGGGTTTAAACCCTCATACACACACATACAGTCAATTTAAATTCAGTTTTCGGCTCCTTAACATGACTGAAATGACACCCACACAGCATTTTGGTGACTTGCAGGTTGCGTTTTCTCAGTTTCTGTTCGTGGGACCTGGAGAGTCTTTCTGGTCCAAATCTGGCGTCCACCACAGTCATCATCTTCTCGCTGTGCAGCCGTAAGCCGATGAGCAGGTAAAGAACGCTAATTATCAGCATGGGGAGCATGAAGAAGGCCAGCGTGGAAATCAGGATGATCAGGTTGTACATCCAGGTGGGCTGATTCACGTCTGAGGATGGAAGTGTAAGAAATAGACTTGTCAGTCAGATCATGATGCCAGGTGTACCATGGGTATTATAGCTTCATATACCACTGCAAAACCTCTTAGACCTTTCAAGCTAGAAAAGGTGCTAACATTGCTTTAAAATAGCAAAAATAAAATCGAAAATTAATAAATCTATACGTACGACAGATAGTTGAACGGGGAAACTGTCGTCCAAACCATGGAGGCAGCACCACAATCCCATGCACGCTGGTGTTTGGCACGGCACACAACATGGACATCACCCACAGTATGAAGATGACCCTCTTGACGTGAGCGCGCGTGGCCATGTGTTTGACTTTGAGGGGGTGCACCACCGCCACGTAGCGCTCTATGCTGAGCGCCGTCACGTTGAGGATGGAGGCGAAGCAGACGGTCTCAAACAGGAAGATTTTGAAGTAGCAACCCCCCTTCCCAAGCAGGAAGGGGTAGTTCTGCCACATGTCGTAGAGCTCCAACGGCATGCCCAGCAGCAGCACCAGCAGGTCAGACGCCGCCAGGCTCAGCAGGTAGTAGTTGGTGGGCGTCTGCATCACCCTGTGGCGCAAAATGACCGTGCAGGTGAGAGAATTGCCCAGTACGCCCACCACGAAGATGGCGAGGTAGGTGACGCAGATGGGGAGGAAGATGGGGGACCTCGGAGGCCCCAGGTGCCCGGCCAGGTACTCCGCCTCGCTCAAGCACAAGACGTTCAGCTCTTGTGCGGTAGCGTTAGCCAACACCCAGGAGATATTCATCCCACACACCACAGCAGCCTCGGGGCAGCCCACATCACTGGAAACTGCGGCGCCATTTGTGAAAAGAGCAGCGAGGGAGCAGTTCATGTTGCTGATTGGCAGGAAGGTTATTAGACTCTAAATCTAATGGAAAGAAGAGAAAAGGTGAACTTTAAAAGGTCGCTCCAACAATTTTACACATGAAGTTACAAACTAGGTGTGTAGAGTATTAAAGATGTGGGCATTCACCAGGCAGAGACAGATGCTAGCCAATTGCATCATGGGAATTGTAGGATCCAGCTGTTTTGGAGCTTTGCCCAAACTAGTGACTGAAAGTCAGAATATTTCGCCTGCTCTACTGCTTCGATATAGATCATTATTTTTTCTTTTATGTGTCTTGTGAGTCCCTCAACTTTATGGAAGTGCAACACTAAATTACTGGAATACCCCTTTAAGCTTTGAGTACAGATACATAATAGTTACTCAGAGAGACTCAGTAATAGGGCAATATGATTTCTTTTTCCTTCCAACACTAAAGAATTTCTTAATTGCAACAGTATTTGGGTCAGAAAACGTACTATAAAACTGTTGCCAGCATATTTATACCAAGAAGTCTCCTGAGGGCATAACATACCAAAGTGATATGCTAATTGCACTGTACTGTTGCATGCGTACTGTACTGTTGTTACCAAGCAGCTGTACCTCAGCCCTCGTCTGTAGCAGAGAAACTACCTTCATAAGTGGAAGCGAAATTCAGACAAAAAGCAGTCTAATCAATTTAATGAATAAATGGAATTAATTATCACCAGCAGCAATAATTAGTTACAGGTGCATAGGTTAAACATTTGAACTAATAGGTATCACCATGAAACTTCCCCAGTTGATTATTTACATCAAGGCAATTATTTTTTATATTACAAGTTTTCTGAAAATGTCATGTTTAAATATGCAAATTAGGAATTATCTAATTAAATATATGCTAATTTGCATACATTTCCAGATCATAAATCTGAATATTGGATAAAGCCAGGTTAGAAATCATTGTTTCATTTTGTTGACATATTAGAGTCAAAGGTTTTTACAGAGGGGTATCATTTTTTTTTTTTATCACTCCATAAATCAGAAAATACTTTCAACAGCCATGAAAATGAATAAAATAAAATGAGAAAAAATAAATAAAATGTAATATAAATCAGGCTATGAATAATATATGAACAAACCCCTCTCTTAAAACCTTCAAAATATAGATAGGAATGAAACTGGAAAGTTGGTGTGCTACTGAAGTGGGAAAAAAAACTAATTTCATACATTTTGCAGGTGAATTGGGTTAAAAAAAAACAACAACAACTAATAGATATCACCATGAAACTTCCCCAGTTGATTATTTACATTAAGACAATTTGTTTTTGTATTACAAATTTTCTGAAATTGCATGTTTAGATATGTAAATGAGACATTATCTAATGCTACTTTTGGTGAATTTAGGAAAAATCTACAGACGTAAAATAGACAAAGTAGTAAAATAAACACATAAAAGTGTATTTTGGATGTTTTCTTTCCTCTAGTCTGAAAGAAGACATGCTATGGAAGCAAAATAGCTCAAAATCTCTAAATGTATCATGTGCATGTAAAACTATGTTCTCGCCTAAAGATGTTTCACACAACTTGTCGCATTCTCATAGCCGTAGACATGTAATTATGCTGTGAAAAAAATAAGCTTTCTATTATTTTATAAATATCTTTTGTTTGCTCTCTTGTCCTCCCACAAGATTAACAATGCTGTCACTCACTAATATTCAGCTGGATATACAGACTCCAGAGAGGCTTTTTTGTTTGGATTCCCACACTGTATTTGTTTATCCATTCAACATGCACCATAGCCATTAAGATCACTTCATGTCATGAACTAAAAAAAAAAACTCACCTGCAGTTTGTGGACTCCTGGAGGACTTGAGATGAACATGATTTGAAGAAATGTGAGAAGATGTGTGATCATCATATTTCTCTGCATCCTAGAGTTTTTTCTGGCACTTTATCTTGACTGCTTTGGTGCTTCAGTGCGTCACAGCTGCCTCGACTTCCCGTATTTGAGCTCTGGCGTTCACCCCACCTCTTTCCCTCTCTCTCTTTCTCTCTCTTCATCATCAGATCATATTGTTTACAGCCTCCACCATTAACCGCCTTCTTCATCTCTCTCTCTCTCCTCACATTCAACTTCCTTAAGCTTTTTTTCCTCTCTCACTCTTTCACACAGACACACACACACACACTTTTATTATCTTTATATATGAACCTACATAGACTCTATATATTGTCATTCTCCATTCTATTACTTTTCCCATTGAGAGACGATGTATTGCAGCAATGTGAAAATCAAGGTTGAGATTGCTTTGAAATACCCATGGCCTCAGTGTATGAGTGTGTGTGTGTGTGTGTGTGTGTGTGTGGAGAGAGAGGGCGTACAACAGCCTATAGACAAAAATGAATATGTCCAGTTGAGTCAAAGACAGAATAAACACGTTATAACACAGAGAGGTCTTGTTGAAGAATGTTCAGAAATAAAAATGTAAATCCAACATTTCATTCAGAGAAAAGGCAGCAAATGGTGACAACAACTGTGGACACAACAAGCAGAACCTGAAGTATAAAACCTACATCAAATACAAAATCATGTATTAATGTTTATTTTCAACACAGAGAGGCATACACCACAGCTTAGAAGCTTTTGGTTTGTGATGTGTCGCACAGTTTCCTTTTTTTTTTAAATTCTTGTTTATGCCTTTTTGTAATTCAATGTGACATACAGTACCTAAGATGTTCATAGTTCTCAGAGGATGAATCCTTCATACTAATTCTATTACCAACAGCAGGTTGACATGTTAATTACCTCTGGCGTTCACCCCACCTCTTTCCCTCTCTCTTTTTCTCTGTGCCATTCTAGTTTTTCAATGTCTTGACCAAGTGGCAACCTCCGGTGCTGAGAAATTAAGCCAAAAACTGCAGACCATCATATGGCCACTATAGCCTCACAGCAAGAGGGTCGCCAGTTCGAATCTCTGGGGCCCTTCTATGTAGAGTTTGCATGTTCTCCCCGTGTTAGCGTTGGTTTTCTCCGGGTTCTCCGGTTTCCTCCCACAGTCCAAAGACATGCAGATTAATTGTTGACTCTAAATTGCCCGCACTTGTGAATGTGAGCGTGAATGGTTGTCTGTCTCTAGGCCTTCGCCCAATGTCAGCTGGGATCGGCTCCACCCCCCCCCACCCTCCCCACCACACACACTTGAATGGGATAAGCGGTTACAGATAATGGATGAATGGATTTACTGCATTATGTTACCAACTTGCTAGCTATCTAAATTGTTAGCCTCTGTGGATTCTAGACGCCAACAGTAATGTAAATATTGCCGTTGCTTAGAAGCAGTGTTCCCTTGAACGCCAAGCATATTGTGTACATAACTCTCCATGTTGTAAACACGAGGTCACGAGTTTCATTTGAAGGCACCATTAGCATTTTAGTTGTGACAAAGTACTGTCAAGGCCGAGGACGTACTCCGGATAATTTCCTACAGTGTCTCTTGTGTCTCCTTCTCCCTTGTGTTCCCCAACTCCTCTTGTCTTCCATGTCCCCGGTTTGTCTCTCTTCCGTCCTGCAGTCAACCTGGGCCCAATCTACCTGCTCACCTGCTGCCTATCAGCTCGTCACCTCTCCTGGCTCCCTTCCTGTCCTCGCCAGATCATTATCTCAACTACTGTGGTATCTACGCTCAGGCCAAGCTAGTAAGTTCCTTCCATTACTGTAAACCTGTGCTAATTCATATCCGTTTTTCTGTGCTCCAGGATCCTTGTCGCCCTGTCTGCTACCCTGATTCAACCTCAACCTGCCCTCATCACTCACCCTCATCCAGCCTGGTTTCTCAATAAACCTTCGTAAAACTTCACCAACCTCTTGTCAGCGTCCTGTGTTTGGGTCCACCTGTAGGCTACCACACCGTGACAAGAACAGCTTCACAGAGTTGCTACCGTGACTACACACTCTTCTTGTTACTAATCAATAATTAAGAAATAGTTGTCACTTTTATTTGTTTGCTATTGTTCAGTCAACCACAATGACGAATCTCAAACAAATGGCCAATGAGAAGTTAGCGGAGATTCAGACCAACAACATATTGTACAACACTGAAGCACGATCAGCACAGCACTCAGAACTCCGATCAAACGGTCAAACTAGGCAGCGCTGATCAAACATGAATCAATATTCTGTTACTGTAATGCCTATTTCTCACCTCAAATGTTTTCAGAAACATCTTGTAGTGTACTGTTTAGCTGTAAAATGAGAAAGTTTGTGACCCTGTTGAGGATATACCAAGCACCGCCCACCCACTAGGATTTTTTAAAGCCTGAAAACAGAGCCATGATGAGGTGCAGAAGTCTAGTTATCTCTCAGAACACTTGAATTACAATATGCTGAAAGGTTATTATGGAATTTTTGCCCAATGATGCCAAAAGATTTCTGTCTACTGAGGCTTTAATAAGAAAAAACCTTTTATATTTATGCATGTGTGCAGAGGAGAGCTGAGGAAATATTTGACATGCTGAATAATTCTCGGCTACTAGATGAGCCCAAACTGTGTGTGCAATAAATCATCAACCGAGCTTCTGTCAGAGGGCAGAAAAAAATCCACAGTTTTGGTCGGCTGCACTCGCCTAGATGGCTGGGTCATGTACCCCGACCTCCCTCTGCAGTGGTGTCCAACTCAATCACAGCTTTTAATCCCAATGCAGGGGCTCCAATACTTCCCCGGGAGGACATTGACATGTTCTCATTGGTGTCCCCATTAAACGTTATTATTGGACTTCTGTGAGACAAGAAGCTCTGATTGTGACGAGACCCTCTCAGCATCATGGTGACGGTACAGTACAGTGTGCGTACTAGACCGTGGCTTTTGGGTGTCCTTTCATTTTTTACATATCTGTATGCTGCTGACTACAAAACAGGGAAATGATAAAGGAGTGATTCTGCGCACAGACTGAGTGTGTCTAAGAAAGTTTTTTTGATCTTTGAGTTGAACCGAGTGAAGTTCTTGATATTACGCCTCCGCGCTTGGCAAAAATAGCATGCATGCTGGTATCTTTATTAAAGTAAATTAGAGATGAACCACCCTCATGCATGAATCATACATCACTTTTACGCATGATCCATGATGATGAAGATACAGAAAAATAGAAATGCACAGCAAAAATAGCATATTGCCAATACTTTAGAGGCTCCACCATCATTTCACAAATCATGTTTTCAGAGGAGCTCATGTCTTATTAAGAGGAGCCGAGCTCCTCTGTAGTTCACTGTTTGTTCATTGAAGTGTGTGATTATTGCAGTTTTTCCCAAAAGCTATGACAGCGTTTATTAAAAACCAAAAGTCACATTGTGACATATACATGGACATGGTAAAGTGCAAGTTTGCCCATATTACATAAATGTTTTCACTTCCCTTGGTTGTATCAAACCATGCAGAAAGTTTAGATGGTTTTATTTGTCTTTATTTTTTATTTGCAATTGTGCTCCTGTTACTCCTGAACTACTTCCCAATGAATAAGGAGCCATTTTTCATTGCTGCGAAAACCAATTTCCATTTGCCTCCATTGTATCGTGGCCAAGATGTCAGTTGGATAAGTAAAATCGTGGCTAAATCAAATCAAAATAATCAATATCACCAAAGTGGATCTCTGTCTGGGGGCCAGGAGCCAAAAGGGGGTTGCAAGATAAATCTGAGCAGTTGTGAGATTATTAGTAAGATAGAAAAGAAGAAGAAAAAATATTTCTGCAACACAAAAATCTGTTCTCTATTTGTTTCTGAAAACATCAGTCTTTGGTTGAACTGCTCATTGACATTACGCAACCTGCGAGGAGGGGTCATGAGTATGGACGGCTTGACTATTGGGTCACCAGGCCAAAAAGATTATATAAAAAAACAGTGTGTAACATTTCAGGGGGATCTATTAGCAGAAATGGAATATAATAATCATAAGAATCATTGTTTTTCCGTTAGAATGATCCCTTCGTATCTACATAGGGAGCGGATCCTCTTCACAGAGTCCTCCATATTGCGCCCCCATGTTTCTATAGTAGCCCAGAACAGACAAACCAAACACTGACTCTAGAGAGAGCCTTTCGCGTTTTTACGTTACCTAAAGGCCACCGTAGTTCTCCGACACACTAGTGAAACTGCGGTAACGTGAGCCGCAGAGTGTAAAACCGCCAGCTGCCGTCTGACTTCCGTTGCTCCTAAAGTAGTGTTATTATGGTGAGGATGGCCTCGGAGCGAGGCGAGCGGTGTTCCCACGGTTTTGCACTCACCTTACCACAGTCTTGGAAAGGGAGGAGTGAGCGGAGGAGTACTCAGTTGGTTGTAATCTGCAACCACACCACTAGATGCCGCCAAATCCTACACACTGTACCTTTAAGACAGACTTTTAAAAATGTGAACTTATCCTTTAAGGATGTCGTGAAAGATTAAGAATGTGGTGACAGGTCCTCCTAGCCCCTTTTCAATTTCTTAAATCCTTACTATTGTTTATTTGAGTGTTGTATAAGGAGTACGGCTGTTCTTGTGGGGCTGGAGCTATAAAAGGAAAAAAATATGTGTAATGCTTTTGCTTTTTGTAACAGTAGGGACATAGAAACACACAAAAGTACCTGCCTCTGGTCAAGCCACAGGTTTTTCCATCTACATCACATACAGTGTTGTCCCTGGAGACGGTTCTCCTGCTCATATTAAATTCTGTCACATACCTTCCACTGCCCAGAAACCCCTTCACTGTGTGGCTGAAGAATAGCAAACAAAGTGAAAGAAACACATTTGTCTCTCTAGGATTGCTTGTGGTGCACGATAGCGGTGTGATGATAACAAAAAAGTGTCCCCAGATGACAACGTGGCATGGCTGCTCTTCTGCTCCTGTTGGAACACATTATCCTGAAGAGCATCAAGCCATAACCACCATACGTGAGGTTGCAGGGTCGCACAGTGGCTGACGGCGGCTCACAGTGTGACGTTTTCCTCCATGCCAGCACTGCTTTTGTTTGCAGCGTTGTATAAGAACAGATATCAGGAGGATTTATGTCAGCTGGATTTATTTTAATTGTTTACAGCTTTTCTCGGGCGCCTGCGGAGGCTGCATGAAGGAGCCGCGTCCCAGTCTGCTCTCAGTATATGTGTGTGTCTGCTCTCTGTTATATTCTAATGGAAACACGTTCCCTCGTAACTCTGCAGATTTAATTAACTCAATGTGGAGTCTTAAAACTGTGAACTGTGTCCAAAAGGGAGCTGCGTGGGTCATGTGCAGCGAGCAGCTCCTGCAGGCTTTCTCCACTGTGCATATTCATGTGCTGCAATTACAGTCTCTTAAAAGCTCCACAGCTCCACCTCTCTTCTCCACACACCACGCTTCTGCTTTAAAACCAAACGCCAGCTAATCCATTTATCTATAATATTTTCACGCTTTATTGGTGCCTCTGAATTTCATTATAGGAGTAAGTAATTGTGTGCCATTTCCCAATGAGATAATTGCATCCTTGACATATTAAAAAATAATTTTAAAACTGCAACCTTGGAAACACACATGAACTCACAGGGTTCATTCTCTTAAAAAAAAAGAAGTATCTGACATTTTTTAATGATATTTATACATGGCAGCAGGATACTTAGACGCTGGCCTTTTTACAGCAGTGAATGCAGCTCCTTTTAAACAAATCTGACATTTAAGAGCACTCTCTCAGTGTTTCTAATTGCATCTTTAACATACATTTACAAGTGTGTGCGTGTGTTGAGTGTTAATCTATCAAAAAGGCCGGTGGAGATGTTCTCTGTCTTCTCCGCCTCACCCCCGTCTGTGAGTCTGCCCAGTTATAGCAGCACGCCTCCATCACAGTGTCCATTATAGACAGAGACACAGTCAGAGTGTGTCCCGCGTCACACGTCAAAGGCAGAGGAACAGCAGAGCTTTTCATGTAGATCTGAAAGTGGCGAGGGGTTGGTGTGCATTTGAGATCATCAGTAAGTTGCTTCCATCTGTATGCAGCGTAGTGGATAAGAGCAGCTTCGCCCTGTTACTGGGTTTGTGTGACTCCTTTCCCTGCAGGTCTTGGAGATGGGCGTGGCGGAGGGTCGTCAGTGAAATGGCAACACCTGGTCTCATCAGCAACACTGGCAACACCTGGGCCCTGTGTGCCGGAGCTCTTTTAAAAACTCACTTACACTGCTGATGGCTCACACCTGCCCAATCGTGTCAACACACGCTGGCTGCAGGACCAACCTTCCAGAAACAAAACTAAACAACCAAATCAACTTTTCTTATCTAAATTGCATTCCCTAAACACAAATTCAGGGTGTGCCGGATGTAACCATTAGCATATGGCACCAAACCACAGCCTCAATTAAAATGATCCTGGACAAACCATGGCCATGACTAAAGAGGAGATGCACACAACCAAGCCAATTAATAAGTTCAGCAGTGAAAGTGAGTGCATAAGTGGAACAGTGCAATGTTATGGTGCAGCAACACAAACCCAAATGGGTGTCTCAAGGAGGAGAGGGAACCAGCAACTTGAGCTCCAACAGGGGTTTTAAAAGAGCCGGCGCACAGGTGTTGCCCAGGTGTTGCCAGTGTTGCTGATGAGACCAGGTGTTGACCCTCTGCCACGCCCATCTCCAAGACCTGCAGGGAAAGCAGTCACACAAACCGATGCTGCGTTTTTTAGTGTTTGTAATAGATAATAAAATAAGCTTTTAAAATGTCACTGTGTTCTCTTTTGCCTTTTGTTGAGACTGGTTTTCCAAATTCCAATTTGCAGGTTGTTACACTACTATTATGACTGATTTAATCCACACATAAGACAGAAGTGCTAATAAACAGTATATTTCTACACTTTTTTTTTTACTGTTGATGCACAGAGCAGCTGTCTTGGATTTTGAGGTCGGGGTTGGTGAGGTTCGTCCGACTTCACCGACTTCACCGACTTCCCAGTTCAAATGGAACGCACCACAAGTAACAGGCAAACAGGGAGGAGAGGGTCATCATACTGTTTCATTCTGACTCAAGGTACTATTAAGTGATTGCTTCCTAAAAATCTAAGGGCCCTACTGGCTTTATATTCTTTAAGGAGATCAGAAATATATTGTGGCCCGAGATTGTTGAGTGATTTATAAACCAGCAGCAACTGGAAGTAAAGATTTAAGAGCTCTCCTGGTTCTCCTTAGAACCCTAGCAGCTGCGTTCTGAATGAGCTGTCTGACGGTCTTCAACTAGGAATTTTAAATATAATTCATAGATAATTGAAAATGAAAACAATCACTAGTTGAAGCTCTACTTTGTGCAACACGGTGGAGTGAGAAGCATGTGTGCAGAGCCCAGTGACAGTGTCTGGATGACTGTTGGATATCGAGGATGTGTGGCTGCGTCAGCAAGTGTTACGTCAGTTAATACGGATGTCATCAGAAGGAGCTAAAGAACACTTGAGTGGTCCAGATAGCTACCACAGATAAGTATAGTAAGGTACATTCAGTGTATGTCCTTTATCTTCCTTTCTGAAGTGTTTTTTCTTCTGAAGAGAAGGACGTGTGGGATATTTTCATGATTTGAGAGGTGCTGTTGATGACTCTCGCTATAAGCAGAGGGTTTGAGGCAGTGGTACAGGTTCCTCTTTTACGAACAGGCAGAGTGTGCGGCCACTTAAAAATTGTGGTTTATTTTGTACTGAGAAAGTGATCTTTCTACTTCTCTTGAAGGACCACTTGTGGTTACAACAGTCATTGACCCTTGTACTTGTGTAAACCTAACAAAACTTGATTTGAACCCACGTCACAAACACTACTTGTAATCAAACTGAAAACATCACAGCTGTCTTGTTTTCTATAAGATTTCAACTCAGAGACTGAGAACATGTATATTAGGGTATATTTTGGATGATTCATTAAGCGAAAAACATTTCAATGAAGCATCAGAGACAGAAAACACTGCGTGACAGCGAACAAGAAGATTTCAGGATGACCTAACATAACCTCGGAGCCATGCAGAGTTTTTACTGTATAAGTAGCTGCAGCGCGGCACACTGGTGGTGCAGTTCACTTCAGCATCCGTCCTCCTGAACAGCTCAAAACGCCGTAATCCATAATTATGTTTATCCCCTCTTTTGCAGAGGTTGTTAGACTTTCTGTCACTGCCGCTGACTTTAAGGAAAGGGCAGCGGTGACACTCTGTCGAGCCTCTCCTAACTTGGGTATAGGCTTTTTTTAGATTCAGCCACAGTTTACAGAAGAGCATAGCATGGGTGCCAGCGACACTGGCTCACTTTAAACACACTTAAGGGCGTTCTTCGGAAATAAACCATAATAAATAATCAGCATGTGGGAAATACTCAAGAAATGAAGACTCTCCGTTGAGGATGTGTATAAACAACAGAGAGGAATCAAATCAAGTAGACCATCCGGTTGGAAGAGTGATGAACAAGTCAGCGTTCTCGTGATCAAAATGTGAGCATGAAGGGCTTTAAGGAGATGTGACATGTGCTATAATAGGCCTGCTGATGGCATGACTCAAGAGCGCCCTGTCAGAAAGAATTTATCTGAGATTCAAATCTATGAAATTCTTACATAAACATCTTTATACAGTATATTGTTTTATTTACCTTATTTGCTCTGCCATATAGCAAAGGATCGCTTTTTCAGCCTCTTCTTCCCACATTACAGGCCTAGGTTCAGTGCACTAACTTCCTCCTGCATCTACAGCCATCATCACAATAACATGACAGCTTTGTTTACCAGACCACCTCTCATGGGACGAGGCTCTGGAGGCTCTATTTTCAGCTTGTCCCTGTCTTTGTACAAAAAGAAACAAAAATCACACATTTTAACTCCGTCACCCATCTGCTCTTTGTCATTCATTATTATGATAAGCTAACAGTCTTCTCGCTGCAGCTTCATATGTACATTTAACTCTCATCTAACTCTTGAAAATTGTCAAACTAATTATTTTTGATATATTTATTTTGTATTTTCTTCGAGTATTCTAATATTTGTGTACTCTAGTAGATCCTTCTTCATGTCATCAACAAAAAAACATGAACTTTATGTCTTTAATAGTAGCTATAACCCTGTTTGGAACTATGAATGGTGTTTGTATGTACAATAATGCATATTATATGGCACTGATAAATGATATGTCAATGTTTGTTGATGCATTTTAAAGGACCAGTGTGTAGCATTTAGGGGGATCTATTGTTTTCTTTAGTGTATAATCACCTGAAACTGAACAAATTGTTGTGTTTTGTTTTATTCAGAGCGGGTCCTCTCTTCAGGTTGCATCTAGAAGGTAACCCACAAATTGTGAAATCTCATCTGAGATCTGCAAAAACACCTGCTCGCTGCCAGACGACCTATCCTAACCTTAACTATTCAAGATCAGCGCCCAACCTTTGCTATCTTGCAAGAGTTTCCCCAAGTTGCTGGTTCCCTTTTAGACACGACCCTCTCTTTATGGAGCTACAGCCGCCATGTTGCTAGCCCAGAACAGACAAACCAACACTGGCTCTAGATAGGGTCGTTTACATTTTCCCATTTTCTCCTACACGCTTGGCACATGAGGGAAGTTTCAGTTGGTTGCAATCTGCCAAATCCTACACACTGCACCTTTAAGAATCAAAAATCAAAAATCAAACTGCCACCTTGAAATGCCAAATAAACTTCACAAAGAAAAAGATTCATACTTTTTTGTTATCTGAGATTTTCCTAAAACTGTTTCATCATCATCATTATCATCATCATCCTCATCATCACCCTGATCATCATGATCAACATCATTATCATCATCATCGTCAGCCACGGTTTCTTTTAATTGCAGCTCTGAGTGGCTCCTCTATTTGTACTATTTTATTATGTGCATTGCATTGTGGGACAACAGTTTAACATTAACAGCACATTGAAAAATCAAGTGTATTTACTATGCAAACTCACTCTTTGTCATTTTAGAGTAATGTTTCCAGTCTGAATGGCCTTCACTCTCAAAACCTGCTTAGAATAAGTAGTAGTGTGGAGTTTAGTTATTGCACTTTACCGACACTAGGAGGCGCTCACGTTGCACGAGTGAATGATCCTCCACTGAAGTCATGATGAGTACATGTACTGAAGCACACAGCAGGTTGCATCATGATGTAATAAATCCTGTGTCCTCACGCCAGATAACACCCCCAACCCAACCCAAATTTCAGCTTGTTTAACAACCAGGCTTCTCCCTCACCTCGCTCTGTGTCATCACCTGTCGCAGGGATGAGGAGGAGAGGAAGGCTCGGAGGGGGCAGACAGTCGCAAGCGCTCATCATCATCATCATCATCATCACAGCTACCTTTATATTTGGCTGTGGAGTCATTTCTGCTACATTCGAGTTGCAGCAGCCTGCAATCCTCCGAGGGGTTTTGGTCCGGCTAATCCGCTCAAACATGAAATAAACCTTTCTCAAGGCGTTTGACTCATACACACACACACACACACACACACACGCACACGGGGCACACGGCATCACCCTGACCTCATTATGAAAAGGTTTCAAAGAGCCTTCGACCCTCAGATTGACTCCTCGGCTTTTTTCTCCAAGAGGCCCATGAGGTCATGGCTCGGTGGGTCTCCAGGTGAAAGTAATTTCTGTTTGATGCACAGCTCCTAGTGTTGGCGGAGGAAGTAACAAGTCTTAATATGCAGCAGCAAATAAAACGAATGCAAGTTTATGGAAGGCAGAAGAGATTATTCGATCTGGGTTGTGATAATGAATGGCAATAACAGAACAACAACAAACATGCTGAGTTTATTTTTCATAGTCTCATGCAGAAAAAGGTTATTATAAATGGAGGTGCAAGGTCTGAAAAGTGAAGTCAATGCTGAAGTGCCTTAAACTTGCATTCTTTCTAATAACCAGCAGGGGGCGACTCTTCTGGTTGCAAAAAGAAGTCTGATTGTATAGAAGTCTATGAGAAAATGAGCCTACTTCTCACTTGATTTATTATCTCAGTAAACATTGTAAACATGAGTTTATGGTCTCAATCACTAGTTTCAAGTCTTCTTCAATACAGCATGATGTTCATTTAGTAAATTATGGTCCCATTTAGAGTCAAATAGACCATAAAGCAGGGTATGATTTAGGGCGTGGCTACCATGTGATTGACAGGACGCTACCACGGCATTGTCCGGTCTGGGAGTTGTCCGTGTTATTGTCTTACATATTTAACCCTTTCACAATGTGTTTTCAGTTCATGAAAGTAAATTATATTCAGCGTTCGGTTGTACTTAGCTCCACCCTCTCTTGTCACTTCTGGTTGCAAAAAAACAAGATGGCGACGACCAAAATGTCAAATTCGAGGCTTCAAAACAGCAGTACACAAAAAAATGGGTGACGTCACTACAAGACTTCGTCCACTTCTTATATACAGTCTATGGTCTCAAACAACTCCTGACGGAAATATTTAGCTGAACTTTTATTGCCTCTTTCAGCTCCTAGTTTTGGCAAAAAGCAAAAAGGTCTGATAAACCTACTGTACGTTACGACTAGCTGGTGCACACATGCATAGTGGAGCATTTAGTAGCTAAAGAGACAGATATTCCCTTAGGAGTTGGTATAGGGATCAAAAACAGAGCTAGGAGAGTTAGAGTATTGGACTTGTTTATGAAATAGAAACACGACTCCAAATGAATAATAATATTGCTCTGTAACTGCTGGATGTGTAAATAAGCAACTGCTTGCTAACAAGTTCACCCACGTAAAAGGTGATGATATGTCAACGTTGACTAACATTTCAAATGCAAGACTTTTACTTGTAATCGAGGATAACCACCCTGTGCACCGTGTTCACCAACCTACAAAAATACGGGCACTATTGTGAAACTTTAAAAAAGGTCTACATCATATTTTGGAGTAATTGGTGGTTTTACTGGTTGTATTTAGCCTCGGGGGGAACACACGAGCGGCCTCTGCAGCAACCTACGTGATCACTTCTTGAGTAAAAGTGGACTATGCTGCTGCCTGACTCAGATCATATTTTTGCAGGTTATACAGGGCAAGGAAATCCTTTTGTTAAAGTGGAGACCTTTAGCTGGAATGACCGCCAAACCAAGCTGGGACACACTGGCAGCGCCAGACAGTTTTTTACTCCAAATGAGAAGTGTAAGAAGCAAAACAGTCTGACACCAATTACCTCACCTGCGGGGGGAAGTGGAGGAGCTGTTGGATAGTGCAGCAGACACCGCTTCCCTGGCCACTTGTCGAGGAATATCACAATGCTATGAAGAGGTCAAAAGCCTGCAGGTTTCCTAGATATTGAACATTAGAGTGTGTTAATAATGGAGGTAGAAAAAGCTCATGTTTCTCAACATCTGTATGCAGGAAACCAGAAAACCTGGAATGATGGAACGTGTGAACACATTTGCATTCAGTGAATAAACAGAGTGATCTAACACATGTTTAATGACCACAGGGTACTTCACTCTGACCTGCCAGTGGCTGCAAAGAGGGAAACCGTCTCTCCACTTAAAGCTACGAGGGGGCCAGCTATTTATTACCAACCAGCGTTGAGCTTCACAGTTAAAACCCACAAATACGTTTGCAAGACAGAAGCAGAGACGGAAACAGCAGGCGCTCCGTCTCTCACTCTCCGTCCTCTGCTATCTAATTTGTCTCAGTCCTGTTTGATCGTGTCCCTGCTCCATCTCAGCTGATGAAAAACAATTGTCTGTATTCATTTTCTGCCTCCGCTATATTCCCACTCCCTCTCCTCGCCGCTTTCCTGTGGGAGCCCGGTTGGCTGCGCTGCAGGCTGGTGAGGGATGCGAACGCGGGAAATTAGCAAACACGCCAAAGCCGGTAATTGTTAAATTGCAGCAAATGGACCCCATGTGACCCAGGCGAATAAACTCAGAAATCAACAGAGCCTATATACCCAGACCCAGTTTATCTAAATTCCAATAGTATGCTCAGTAATGGAAAAACACTGTAGAAATGCCATTTCAAATAGAGCCCGATGTAATCCCCAGCCCACTGGGGTCCATTTAATCAATGCTACAGACATGAGCATAGAGGAGGAACAGTCTGCAAATGGAAGTGGAGTTCTGAGTCAGCTCACAGGAGATTAAAAAGTAGAGGTGGATGAATAATGGAGGAGGAGAATGGTGGGAAAATTGCCGAATGTGGCGAATCATCAATAACGCCTCCTGTGAATAATTCTGAAAGAAAAAGACTTCTGCTGAAACTGTCTGTGCCCACTAAAATGGAATTGTTCTTAATTAGTTTTTGCTGTGTATTGCCTCACTCTGCAGATGAACACTCATTATTTCACGAGCAAGCCTCCACTCATCTCACCTTAGATTACCTGAGATCTCCATCTGAAATCCC
Source organism: Sebastes umbrosus (assembly GCF_015220745.1). Taxonomy (NCBI): domain Eukaryota; kingdom Metazoa; phylum Chordata; class Actinopteri; order Perciformes; family Sebastidae; genus Sebastes; species Sebastes umbrosus. The sequence continues at coordinate 24,245,816 of NC_051280.1, read as the reverse complement.
GCAATTATGCAAGCTTCCTTATAAGATAAGTGACAGCTTTCCGCTGATTAGCTGTGAAGTTTTTGGGAGTCAGAGGAAGTGCAGCCGGTGTTTGGTAGAGCTCTATATACCCCCAACCTGGAGCTGTATCTGACACTGACAGCTTCATGAGAACAGTGAGACAAACACGACGAGCTCACCAAACCAACACCGATTCACATTCAATCAATCAGCGGTGCACGGAGCCACGCTTTGACAGCAGCTTGTGTGAAAAGCCCAGCAGTGCTCGCGCCCTTTAGCACCAGCTAACAGCCGGCTCCCTGTCTGAACATAATCATGTATCATTACTCCTCCAATCAATGAAGCAAAGCGCCACTCCTGCACTATTTCATGTCGTGCTCGTGAGGACTCTGAGCTCTTTATTTCGGCCTTGTTAGCAAAACAAGGAGCCAGTCAGACAGACAATGACAGATATTCAAATATATGCAGAATTATGTGGGACTTCTTTGGCATTGTTTTCCCCTCATTATCTGATATTAACTTTGTCTCCCAGCGTTTGTTGACAGTTTGTTTTCTAGTTTCCTCACAGCAGCAGCCCTGAAGAAAATAGATTATCTATCTTTGTTGTTGTCGTGAATAGAGTGTCACATTTTATGGCCAGAGTTTTTAGCAGCTTTGTGCTAATATTTCACCGTGACATATAGAGGCTCGAGCTTGTAAATTAAAGGTATTTACGGGAATAGTGTGTTTTGAAATATGCTTATTTGTTTTCTTGCTGAGAGTTAGATGACGAGATTGACAGCACTCATGTTTGTACAGTAAAGATGAGCCTACAACCAGCAGGCGGTTAGCTTTGCTTAGCTTAGATTTAAAGACAGGAAATGGGATAACAGCTAGCCTGGCTAACCCCCAAATTACGAAATCTGACAAAAACTTGCAAAAACTCTCGTGGGACTCGCTGCCTGACGGCGTATCCTGACCATAACTATTCAAGGTCAATGTGAGACTTTCCCAACTTGTGGGTTACCTTCTAGAAACGACCAACTTTTGCCCAGGAGACCGGTCATTCGTACCCCGTGTGAAACCAGATGTCAACATTTATTTATTTGTCACCTAACTTCCATTGTTAAAGTTTCAGTAGGCAGTATATTTTTGGCATCATTGGGCAAAAATTCCATAATAACCTTTCAGCATATTGTAATTCAAGTGTTCTGAGAGAAAACTACACTTCTGCATGGCTCTGTTTTCAGGCTTTAAAAAATCTAGTCTGTGACGGGAGACTTTGACCAATCACAGGTCATTTCATTGAAAGGGAGTTCCTATTGGCTGTACTTGGCGTTCCTTCACCAGATTTCACACTAACTTTCTCATTTTAGAGCTAAACAGTACACTACGAGATGATTCTGAAAACATTTGAGGCGAGAAATAGGCATTAACGTAACATAATATTGATTAATATTTGATCAGCGCTGCCTAGTTTGACCGTTTGGTTGGAGTTCGCGAGTGATTGACAGCCGGCTCTCATAGACGGCAGCTGGACAGCAGATCTCAGGTCAGCTCTTACTGCTTGTTTTCCTCTGGTCTGTGAAATCTTGTAGATGCCGTTAGGAGCACCGGAGGACACCAGAGGCACATGATGTTTTTCAGGTTACCTGTTTCATGTACTACTATCACGATATAGCAACCGTTTTATAGGAATAACTTTTTTTAATCTTATTTGCTCCAATCTCGCCTACTTCAGCTTTAAGTTACGCAACTACTGAAGTTATTTTGATTCAAGCTACGATCTTTTCCTAAACCTAACTAACTAGGTTTGTTGCCTAAACCTAACTTAGTACTTTTCTGTGAAGTCGGAAGTTTATTTTGAAAAGACATGCATGCATTTAACGAGCGGATATTGACACGAGTTGCTGGACATTCGTCATTTGTTGCTGGACATTCGTAGGAAAACGCACTAAAAATGTGGAATAACTTTTTCGTAACATGTCCGTATATGAACCGTTGTATAAGGATGCGTTGCACAGATTGCCATTTCACAAATAACCAGCATTCAATTGATATTTTGTTTGATTGATTAAATTAAGAATTTATTGGAAAGATTCCTGTCACTATCTTACATAAGCCAGTTGTTCCCTGCAGGATATTATTATAAATTATGCATCGAGGAAGAATATGAAGCAGAAGTATGAATTATGGGCTTCGTTGTTTATGTTGAGAGCATAAGCCAAAGAGATCAGTAAGATTAGATTCATATAAAATTCATAGGAAAATGGATTCATATACGTGTGTCATAAATCTACACACAGCTCTATGTGCACATGCATGTTTATTATACACGGTGAAATGGACAGACTCCATAACTCACAAGCAGTTTGCAGGAGACAGTGGGGCTTTGTGGAGATGTTCTGTCATCCCCTCTTGTCAGCTTAACACTGTCGTCCCACAGAGCTAGTTTTCATTCCCTCCACCTCATCCTTGGCTCGTCATGTCTCCTCTCCATGCACTGTAATATATGTATTTCCCCCCCCCTCTGAGCCCAAGAACTGATTTCTCAGCTGCGGCAGGACGGGAAGACTCTCCAGAGCAGCAATTCTTTATTCCACCTGTCGCGGCAACAACTGAAGCACACACAATCCCGGTCCAGTCAGCAACTGTGGAGTTTAAGATTTAACTGCCAGTTCATCATCATGTCTGAGGAGGTGAGAGGTTACGCTGGAACAACACCTGGAGATACGGTAATCTGAACGCATCACTATGGCCCCTTTCCAGTTAAATTAATACAATCTGGTCCCTTTTTTTCTCCACATAAGGAACGCATTATAGACTCTGCATTAGTGGAAGTGAAAAGATAAATGGGATATTGCTTTTTTTTTGTGTTATCCATTAATAATTCTTCTCTGTTTGTGTGTGTTTCCAGACACTGAGGGAATTCAAGGACTGTTGCAAAAGTGAATTAACAAGCAGATTTGTAAATTTTTGTCCAAAACACTCTCTTGGTCTCTTAGGAGCCTCTTAAAAAAACACTCACTCACAAACAAGCAAGCTATAAGGGATGTTTAACAAATAGCAGCAGCATTGTCACATGTTATTTACTTAACCTGCTCATAATGACTGTACCAATGTTGCCGTGAGGGACACTCTCTTCCTTTTTTTTGTCTTTAGGTTGAATATAGCTGGTTAAAGAGAGCTGTCCATCACTGGTCTCAGTAGTGGAGGCTGACCCAAGCCTGCTGGGAACTGAACTGTAGTTAATTAGTGCACAAAGCCTGGAGGACAAAGGACACTTTGGGGTGGAGGTGATGGGGGGGCTGAAGATTTGAGAGAGGGGGATAAAGCGGGGGATCTCAGCACAGAGGGACTTTTGGGGGGAAACTTTGCATGTGTGTGTTCCTGTGTCGGGGTGCAGCAGTGGGGGCACACAGAGGGATGAATTAGCAGTGTGAAGGGGAGCCTTGTCCCTGAGCTAGGCTGCTACCAGCCAGCACACACACACTCTGTCTCTGCTGGAACCCGCCAAGGGACAAAAGATCGGGTGGTTTGTGATGGAAAACGGCCCTAAAAGGAGAGACTGCAAGACATAGACTGAAAAAAGGTCAAAGTATGACGTGAACTAATGAGGGCAGGCAGTCTGTCAAAGACACTGCTTTGCACTGGTATAGCTATCTTCTTTCATCCCCTGCCCAAAGAGAAACCTACTGTATGTTCCAGCAGTAGACTAGATGTGTGTTGGTGCTGTTTTGCAGCGTCATTACTGTGTAGATCTATATGTGGACTTTTATTGTGAAATTGATCCAATAATGCTAAAAAACTTTAGTGAGGCAGCTAAGCTGAAATATTCATAACAATTGTGCATTTCACAGACGTAGGTTTATATGTTATGAAAAGATATAGATATTGCAAATTTGGGCCCTGAGGGCCGTGGCAGCTATTTGTCAAAATGGCCTCCGAGTTGGCACTAAATAATCATAATTCCCGCAGAAAACTGATTTTATGAGTATTGATGATTGCCATGGTGCGTCCAAGCTGATTAGATCACAGACAAACTTTTTCCCTTTTTATTTTTTCAAGGTTGCTTTTAAAAGCTTTTAAATTGAGAAAAACATGAATACCAAATAAAAGGAACGTCACTTCATGGTCAAACTTCATCCCCTCGCCTTTATTTATCCAGCAATATCTCCGTCAATTTTTCTGCTAATGGAAAGATAAACGCACCGATGGAAAGCTGAAGATCTTGCTGCTCTAAAGGTGTATTGGTTGTCATTCTATCATGAAAGCAAGGGGGTGAAGTTTGAACCTAAAGTGACCATGCTCCTTTAATTTGGTTTTCATGTTTTTCTGAGGATAAAGTACCCTTAAAGGTCCCATATTGTAAAAGTGAGATTTTCATGTTTTTTATATTATAAAGCAGGTTTAAGTTCTATATAAAATACTGTGAAAGTATCAAAACACTCAATCCACAGATAAATACACACAACCCGTATTAAGAAACTGTGCGTTTGAAACAAGCCGTTTGGATTTCTGTACATTTGTGATGTCACAAATTGACAATATTTAGACCATTTCACAGTTTTAAACGTAAACATACTAAATGTGTCCCAGTTTATTTCCTATTTTAGTGTATGTGAATGACATCAGCTGACAGGAAGTAAACATGGACCCCAAGCTGTTTCCTAGCAACGCAATTCCGTTGCCATTCCCTTGAATTGCGCTAAAACGGAGCGTTTCAGACAGAGCATGAATACAGGTACATTCAGACAGACAGTATGAGAAAAATAATGTGTTTTTCGAACATTACAGCATGTAAACATGTTCTAGTAGAAACTCAAAATACAAGTATGAACCTGAAAATGAGCACGATATGTCCCCTTTAAAAAATAAAGAGGTGAACTTGTGATCTTGACATCTGATCTAATCAGCTTGATCACAATCATCAAGGCTCATAAAATCTGCAACAATTAGGAATATTTAGCTTTATTTATTTATTGTTATTGTTGTTATTATATATATCTTGTCCTAATTGTTTTGTTATTACTATTATGTAGTCATATTATTTCTTTATATTAATCTTGTCTCTAGGTGAAGGCTTCAGATAAGCCCAGTGGGTTTTTTGCCTCTTCCTGCACTGTATATTATTCATTTATTTTTTTTTTTATGTTGTATAGTCTGAAATTGTGCAAAACAAATAAACAATAAAAAAACAATAAACAATTTGCAGCGCCCCCGATATCTTTTCATAACATATAATCCTACGTCTGTGCAAAAATGTGTTGCTTTTATCTCACAAAATGCACAATTGTCATGCCTAACTAGCCCCGCTACTTGTACACATCCGTTATCATGATTCGGTTGATTAGACGAAGTAAAATCTGTGGGTTTGCTTTTTGTTTAATCACCCAGAGTAACTCCAATCACAGATGCTTATTATGCAGTCGGCTATCAGCCTCGAAGGCCACTCAATAACCCGCGGGAGGCGCTGTCTCTCCATTGTTATCAGAGATCACATTGACGTCCCCCCTGTCAGTGCGCCCACAGTCGCTTTAATGCCGGGATTGATCGGTGTTTAGCGGCGGTGAGCGGAGCGTCCTGGCCGGTGTTACCTGCTGCCAGGACGGACACACACTGCGGGCTAGTGGCCGCTTCAGTCTGCTGGACAACCACCCTACCAGCCTCCTCCTCCTCCTCCTCTGCACCCCCAGCCAGCCAGCAGCATCATCACCAAGCAACACAGACACACTCAGACCAAACCCGGAAGTGTAGCACCTTTGACTTCAAATTAAAAGCGTGAAATTAGTTTTTTTTATTTTTTATTATTCTTTATTTTTTCCTTTTTTCAAGGCTGTTTTCATATATGCAGTCCACTGTTTGTAATTACAACAGTCCATAAACCAACTTTTAAGTAGAGGAGCTTACAGACAAACCCATCAAGTACACTAGAGAAAACAACCTCAACATTCAAAACCAAAACAAAACCAAGAAAAGAAATAACAATAATAATAATGACAAAAAGAGAGAGTGGAGTTAAAAACAACAACAACAACAAAGCAAAAAAATAAATTAAAAAAAAACACACATAACAAAAAACAACAAAAAAACACTAATCATACAAGAATACGAGAGTAATAATGAATGAAATTAACAAATAAGTTAATAGAAAATAAAAGGGGGGTCGGGGAGCGCAAATATATAGTTATATAATTTACATGGGCACACACATGCATCCTCCTTAACGTCAGGTCACCTCCAAGCATATGTATATGTGCATGCGTGTTAACCCATGTAACTATATTTTTTCTTCTATTAGACTCCATCTCTTCTCAAAAACATCCTCCATATGAAATCCGTTTTTTTAGGTGAAAATCATTTTATATTCAGATTTTTTATTTTGCACAAAACGTACAATGAAGCAGTACAACTGTAAAGAAATCAGTGTTTCACATGTTTGAAACAGTGTTAACCTAGACCCACCCGTATTTCCTCTAGCAATGGATGTTGTCACCTCACTCAGTGATGTCAGAGCAGGTTAGTTTGACAGGTGATTAATATAAACAGCTGCTATGACATCACTGGTTAGGATGAGGTCATCTTATGTTCCACAACAGCTGCGGTTTTCTACCTGGTGTGACTCACCTCTGAATGACACTTTAATTCATATTGATTTGACATATAAGCCTATGAAACAGTGTTTCACAACTAGCCTATAAACATTGTGAACATAGACTGTGGGATTGTGTTGTGAGACAACAGATAGGATATTATTGGAATTAATTTATGTGCTATTGCAGAATAACACATTTTATACACTTTTTTTTGGAATGCCTACATAAAAGGGGAGAAAGTAGATTATTATAATCTAAAGAAGCAAAACTGTTAATTGTGCAGGGGATCTATTTTTTAGCTACATTTAACCAAAAAAATACAAATTCTTCTTGGGCTTTTCTTTAAACATAATATAATGCAGGGGAATGGATGTACAAGAACAGATACATGGCCTATAGATAAAATAAATAAATAAATAAATAAATCAAACATTAAGTTGGATATAGGCTACACCAAACAGAAATACAAAATGATTACAAATTACTACAATGTTTTTCGTATTGCATGTACTTAATTAATAATAGGGCTGACCCGAATGCGTCGACCGTTGTCATGGTAATCGTCCTTCAAATCAGTATTCGAATGCTTTGTTTTAAATGTGTATATATATATATATGTATATATATATACATCTCCATCTCCTTTGTTTCAATGCCCAGGAGAGTGCCGCTGCTGTAATACTGTGCACGCACACACCTCTACACACAACAAACAATGATATCCGTCTGAGAATAACTAATAATATTAATATTATTCTTATATACAATACTGTATATATACAGCATATATATACAGTATGTAGGATATATAAAATAATTAAAATAAAATAATAGTTAAAAATATAAAATAGCCCATGAAATAAGGAATAATCCCACAACATTATTCATTATTCATATTCAAAATGAATTATTATTAGTTATTCTTAGACGGATTTCACTGTTTGTTGTGTGTAGAGGTGAGTGTGTGTACAGTAGTGTAGCAGCAGCACTGTCCCGGGCATTGAAACAAAGGAGATTGAGATGTATATATATATATATTTATATATATATATATATAAAAACAAAGCATTCGAATACTGATTTGAAGGTCGAGTGCCACGAAGCTTCAAATCCCTTCGAATATTTCTCATCGAAGCTTCGAAGCCCAAAAAATGGTATTTGGGACAGCTCTAATTAATAATAGACCGATGAATAGATAAAAAAAAACATTAAGGGTAATGATAGGAAGAAGAAGAAGTTAATATAAAAAGTATCTTTTGTTAATACAAAAATATTTCTGGCTAATTTGGGCTCATTCATATCACATTGTTGCTAAGTTAAAGCATGTCTCTTGAATGAATGAGCTGAATGAAGTCATACATAGTGTGTGTACTATTATTTTGGAAAACCTTAACCGGAAGCTCGTCGTTCAGTGCGTCTGTCTTGACGCAGCCCCCAGCAGCCTCCTCTGTGTGTCTCCAGTCCCAGTGTTGCCATTCCGACGCACATCCCTTCACAGAGGAGCAACAGCTACACGGAGTTGGCCCAAAGTGGACTTACACACAGAGAATCCTCCGGCGGACGGAGACGACTTCACTACCCGGGTTTACCCCCCTCTTCTCGGGCAGAGCAGCGAGAAGCGCCCCTGGACAGCAGAGGTTCGGTGTCGGTAAAGTCACATAAAGAGAGACTGTGGGAGAGGAGAGGGCGCAGTGTGAGCGCTCCATAGCATCACAACTCCAACAAGGGAATAACCTGAATGAATGAATGCAACATAAAGAAGCAGTCGGTATTTTTTTATTTATTTAATTATTATTATATATATATTTTTTGGGTGGAATGGGGCGGTGAAAGCCCCTCATATCTCAAACTGAAGACATGAGAATTGGGAGAGGAACAAAAAGCTCTGCTGCTGCGGTGCTCTGCTGTGTTTGAGTCTCCATCCATCCATCCATCCATCCATCCGAAAGGGTCCAGTCTACACCTTTATTCATGTTGCAAAAAACGCCTGTTTTATGACAATGGATTACTTGCTGTGGGTGTGCAGCCTCATTGTCCCTGTGGTCCTGGCTGTAGAAGGTATGTGCTTTGATATTTTTTTTATGACTACTTTTGTCTCTGAATGAACAATGGACTGTTTGGATTGCATTAGAATTATTTGACAATAAAACATCTTAAAAAAAGGACTATTAACACACAAGAAAAGCATGTTGGCAATAAAACACCTTTAAAAAAAACCCATTAACACACACAAAAACATGTTCACAGTGTGTATTTTATCTGATAATTTGATATTGGGGTCAGTACCATCCTTATAATTTAAATACCAGATCAGTCTAGTTTCTATATGTAGGCTAAATTACATCTGTAAGCAAGACTCCATTCATGTTTTGGATAATTAAAGCTGTTAATATAATGTAGACCCGCTCTGTTAAATAGGCAATTCCGCTGAGCATCAATTTGCTCTCTGATTGTAATCCATGTACACATGTATCAGCACGCCCCATTCCCTCAGTGTGTGTGGTGTGTTTGGTGTTTGGTGTTTGGTGTGTGTGTGTGATGACATCCCAGTGTTCCCATTGCGGCTGCCCTGTTGCTGCTATTGTCCCTGATGTTGTCACACCCCACAGGCTGAGTGAGGATGCCCACCCGCCCCACCTTTCCTCCCCAGAGACAGTAGAGAGAGGGGGCGTCCCTTGTCCCTCTCTACTGTAAAATAGAAACTCCTCATATGATATGATGCATGTCAAAAGGTTTAAACCAATTGCGGTGGACGCTTAAACACGCCAGACCAGAGCTGATCAATCTCATTCCCCCCCTCCCTGAAGCGCCACACATGTGAAACACATTAGATGACAAGTGTGAATTAAAGGTCAATGGCTTAACAAGTAGCCCCTGAAGCTCTCTCCATCACCGAGGGGAGTGTTGCTCCAGGGAGAAGCCCACCCTCGCCACTGCTGCTGCTGCTGCTGCCGCCGGCTACCCACCCACCCACCCCTGAGCTGTAGCTACATTTCTCTGCCTTCTTTCCCCTCCCTGTCCAATCTGCCTCCCCTGGACCGTGGCCAAGCCTGATCCCTCATCAATTCTGGTGTCAGCAAGTAAATCAATGCAGCGGCAGCAGCCCTCCAAGTCCCAGTGGGCTCTCACGGCCGTGATGATCAGCCCCCCGTTTCTCCCTCCAGCCGGACTGCTAACTGTTACTCAAAGCTCAGGGGTTAACTAATGTTTGTCCTCTGGGGATAAACATGAAGGGCATGATCATCGGATTGGGTTTAAATGAGAGAGGAGGCCTTTTTTTTCTTCATGTCGTTTATTTAGCTGCTTACTCAGTGGATTTCAACACATGGCTTGAATCTGGAATTTTGTTTTTTCAGATTTGGCAAGTGTTTGCGCATGGATGATGCAAGCTGGACTGCAACTTGAAGTGTGTGCTTATTTACAAAAAAGCTACAGAGATGAGTTATCTCCAATTCACACCAACAGACTGCAGTAAAAACCTCAGCGACTATGACACTTTTATGCTGTATCGCTCTCATTTACAGTCAGCGTTTACTGTACTCTTATTTTAAAAGCTCGTAAAACTAGATAGACGACCGCTCGGAAAGCATTTTATAAAGTAATCCACACTATGTATGTGTGTGTAAACTAGGGCTGTCAATCGGTTAAAATATTTAATCGCGATAAATCACGTGATTTTCCATAGTTAATCGTGATTAAAATGAATCGCACATTTCTTTATCTGTTCAAAATGTACCTTAAAGGGAGATCTGTCATGTAATTAATACTGTTATTAACATGGGAGTGGACAAATATGCTTGCTTTATGCAAAATGTATGTATATATTTATTGTTGGAACTCAATTACCAACACAAAACAATGACAAATATTGTCCAGAAACCCTCACAGGTACTGCATTTAGCATAAAAATATGCTCAAATCATAACATGGCAAACTCAAGCCCAACAGCTGTCAGTGTGCTGACTTGACTATGACTTGCCCTAAACTGCATCTGATTATCATGTGGTGATTATAAAGTGGGCATGTCTGTAAAGGGGAGACTCGTGGGTACCCATAGAACCCATTTTCATTCACATATCTTGAGGTCAGAGGTTAAGGGACCCCTTTGAAAATGGCCATGCCAGTTTTTCCTTGACAAAATTTAGTGCAAACTTGGAGCGTTATTTAGCCTCCTTTGCGACAAGCTAGTATGACATGGTTGGTACCAATGGATTCTTTAGGTTTTTCTAGTTTTCATATGATGCCAGTAGCTTCACTCTAGCTTTAAAACTGAGCCTGCTACAACCTCTGAAATATCAATTGTGCTATCATTGCGTTAACTTTGACAGCCCTAGTGTAAGCATTAAGCATTTTCACATCAAGAGAGAGCTTCATTCGTATTTTGCTGCTTTCTATATATGAGAATATCAACAAGAATAATTATTTGTTGACCTGTGAAAGCAGATGCAAGCGGCCATGAAAAAAGATTGAATTAGGTCAGCTTGTTCAGAAAGTGCTCATCAAGCGTCAAACTGAGCATCACACTCCACTGTGGTTCTATAGAGAGAAACACGCACTCAAATACAAAAGAACCTTTGCTTAGAACAAGTTTTTGGAGCCACAACACCCGATTTTTTTACACCTATTTATAGCCAGACATTTGAACATCCTGCGATCACTGATGATGATGTTAATATTTTATATGTTTGCTTGTTGGTAGTGAGTGTCACTGTAGTTGGTACAAGGCGAGGCCTCCCTTTCATGATGCACCCGCATCTCACAAAGTGAATAAAACATTAGCATGTGTGAGCTCCCAAAGCACCCTGGGAATGCAGAGTTTGTGTGGCATTTTGGCTCCGGCGGCGGGGCGATCAAAAAAAAAAAACGGTAAATGCCACGGGTGGTGATGCTCTAAAGTTCCCACTGCCAGCATTGTTTTCTTACCCCAGGGGCAGAATGACTCCACCGCTGCTGTAGTTTTATGGGAGATGGGGGAGATTTCTGGATTTGAGTTATAGCAGCGAGGCGATCTCAAAGGCACTGTAAATTTAACGGGGAGGGGGAGAACTGTGGAACAAATGGGATCTTTTTCAATCTAACCGCTTTCTAGGATTTAGTGAGTTGACGATAACACACTTTGGTGAATAGAGTTGTTGGCGAACAAAAACCTTATTCATACATAATATAAATTTTAGTGTTAGAGCGACTCATGAGCCTGGACTCAGATGTTAAGCTTGAGGAGATACGGTGTCATCCCTTCCAGCTGGCTAATTTTTGTAAAAGTCCTATGATTCTTTAAAAGGATTTCTGTCCTCTCCTGCTCCACGGGGAGGTCAAAGGTCACGTCTGGATAGAAGAGCACCTCTCGAGCCGCCAGGGATTCAGTATCATGCTTCAGCGTGTAGTGAAATCCTGCTTTCACAGGGGCTTGAACCCGGCTTTTTTTGTACAGACGTTGGATGGTCAACCCGCTGCCCCTGCATGTGCTTTGTGTGAGGTGAAGCCTGTTTAAAGGAGCATCAGCTCGGGCCTGTGGTTGGATGAGGCTGAGTGATTCTGTCTCTGTTGCCTCTGGGCAACCGGGAACAGAAGAGGGAAGGGGCGACGCACCGGATCAGACACCCGAGGGACGAGCCGGATCAGCGGCGTGTAGTTCAGGAGCATCCAGTCAGCTGTGTTGCCACAGAGGGCCGAGTGCAGCCAAGCAAAGACAAACAGCCGCTGATTTCGCTGATTAGTTCCTCCTCTCTGGCTCAAGTCGTGCTAATCAGTAAAACAAGCTTGTTCACAATCGCATATTCGGGCTCGACAACCGAAGTTGTTAGCTGCCGTCGCTCACATCTTCATGCACACCAGTATAGAAGACCGATACACTTTTATAAATGCATGAATATTACTTATTAAATATTATGCAGAGGTAAACGTGACCTCCATTGTCAACAAAAATGGAGGCACTTATTCCTTTTTGAATGTAATTATTTTTATGCAGCCCTACCCATCTGTTTATTCTTTTCATTTCTTATAAATCTGCACATAAAAGCACTCTGGTTACAAATCACATGCTTTACCGCCATTAAGAAATGATCTAGGGACTATGAGTTCACGTGATTAGTTCATTCTTAATGGATCATCACTTAATGATCGTTAATTCAAATGTACTTCGTTCTCTAATTTATATGCCACCAAATGAGCTGGAATCCAGTTACATAGAAAAAGGCACTTTTCAGAGCCACATTTTGATTTGATTTCTCATAGAAATATGAAGATGTTTATATCAAACTGGTAGTTACTCATATGCAAACATCCACATGTTGCTGCCTGCATGATGGAAGCCTATTAGCCGATCCATTAAGAATTAACTAATCACACAAGCTCATAGTGGCTTCATCATTTCTTAATGGTGATGAATACGAACTCATGATACAACCTGCCTTAATTCATGCTTTAAATCATCATGATTACAATACGATATCCAGAGCATTAAAATAGCAGCAGACAACTATTTGCTATGCAAAGATATAGAGGAGCAATGTCTACCTGAGCAGAGGATGAAGTCACTCTCTCTCCGTGTGTTGTAATCAGAGCTTCTCTGTGCTTTGTTGACATAGCTTGGCCAGGTGTTATGTTGAAGTCTGTTCCCCCGTCGTATAGTGTTTCCCTCTGTCCGCCTGAATATGCCCATATTTACTCTCTGTCTGAAACGCTCCGTTTTAGTGCATTTCAATGAAATTGCAACCGAATTGCGTTGCAAGGCAACAGTTTGGGTCCATGTTTATTTCCTGTCAGCTGATATTATTTACATACACTGCAACAGGAAATAAACTGGGACACATTTAGAATGTTTATGTTTAAAACCGTGTGATGATCTAAATATTGTATATTTGTGACATCACAAATGAACAGAAATCCTAACGGCTTGTTTCAAATGCAAAACTTCTGAATATGGGCTGTGTGTATTTCCCCGTATATTGAGCGTTTTGATAGTTTAACAGTATTTATATAGCACTTAAACCTGCTTTATAATATAAAAGACATGCAAATCTCACGTTTTACAATATGGGACCTTTAACTTATTATGCACCGAAGTGGAAAGTTTCTGAAAGCTCAGAGTTTACAACTTGTGACCTGTTTATTGATGTTGTGAGAAATGGCGGAGCCCATGGAAGTTCATTTTTTGGTGCATAATAAGTTAATATGTTGTCATTTTAGATGTATATTGTTTTTCTTGGTAATGCTGAGGAAAATGTTGATATTCCCAACGACCTCATCTTTTCCTCTTTCATTATGCCTTTGCATTCACTGCATTATGTTACCCACTTGGTACACTTGGATTGTGTTTTTTTTTAGCAAGCTGGCCAGGCTAGCCGTTTCCAGTCTTTATCCTAAACTAAGGCTACCACAGAGGATTGTGGGTCAGAATAGCCAGAAAAGCATGCTGGCTTGCATTATGCAAAATGCGACCGAATGTAGTAGGACGTCCTGGTATTTTTGGCATACTGCATTTGACATACTATGTATTGGGACATACTAAATCTTTTTCTGGCATACTAAACTGTGTGGTAGTATGGGTATTGGAACGAACAGTACGTACTAAAGGTGCAATGTTATGCATACTGCATGCAACACTACGCAGCTGCAGTATGTACTACAAGTATAAAGAAAAAGTATGCGATTTGGAACGCATCCTAAATTAACTGGCTCCTAGCGGAAGCTTCATAGTTAGAGTTGTGTCAATAATCTCATCTAACTCTCTGCAAGAAAGTGGTCTCCCAAAATGGTAAACTATTCCCTTAAGTATGTGTTTTGTACCCTTATTATAAAGTGTTACTGATTTTTTTTCAGTTTCTAACCAGGGTGAACCATGGCCGGTCAAAATTAACATTATTTTAAAGGGGAACAAAACCTGAGAATATCCCACATGTAGGTTACCACTGCTCATCAAATAGGCTACCAGTGGTCAACTATTGTTAGCTGGTTTCCATTTACACCCACACAGCTAAGCTAATTTGCATTGAAACTAAGAACTAAGATGTCTCACCACTTGCTTTTGATCTTGTCTGCAACTGCAGTGTGAACCAAATGGTGCACTAGTTGAATGCCACAGATGTAATCTATCCTGTTTGGATGCACTGATCACTATTCATTATCTCTCATCCTCTAAACAGAAGAAAAGCCATTGTGGTTCCTCTAATGAATACGCAGCACAGACTGTAAACACCGCGCATATCTCTAGCTCGGCAGCTACAGATGGACCAGTGATCTATCCACTCAATCAAACTTCTATTATTGACACACAAAAGCCAAGGACAACACTGTACTGTAACTGACTGCCTTTAATGCAAAGCATCTACCAACATTTATGGTGCCAGAACAAAGCCATGCTTCTTGGAAAGAGTGCTGCTGTTGTTTCTACACAGGTCATGCTATTTGTTTACCCTCTCGCACCCTCCTTCAGCACCGCCATCAACGACCTGTGAACAAATGGCGCACAGCAGGCGTCGTGTCATTGAGTCTCCGTGAAGAAAGCGTAATTGTTTCAGTAATTATGTGCTAACAACAACAGAACAATGGGAGACGACGCGGCCACAGCTGTATGTCGAGGGCCTAGAGAGGGGTCGCAGTCTTCTGAGGTGTTATGAACTCGCTGGACCGCCGATCAAGGGACGACTGATTGACAGCCATGACAACAGTGCTCATTGATCCTGCTGTTTATTCTCTGCCTCTCCTCTGATTGTCTGCCCAGCTCTCACCTCCTCGCCAAGTCGTAAACACCCATAGGTGAAGAAAACAACCCTCAGATCACCTGTTAACTCAGATTTGTCAAATCTCATATGGCACCGTCTGGTGTGTCGGGGTGAAAGCCTCCCACTCCCCCACAAATGTGATCTATTAAATTTCCCTGTGCTCATATGACCTCTCTGAACCGGTGCTAGTTAATGGAATATTTCCCATCCCAAGGCATCTTGGAGGATGCTTTGTTCTTAGTTCCACAAATTAATATTGAAAGGAGTGCATTTGCGGCTGCCAAACACACGGAAAGAGAAAGCCTTAATTAGGCGGCATCACAGATATGCCATGATTGTCACGGTACTTTCAAAAACTGAGTGCATGTGGGTGGAGGGAGGTTATGAAAGAGGGAGTTTTACCTGCATCCTTTGTCAAGCAGAGGCAACTTGTGTGTGCTCCTTAATGTTGTGCAACGATTTGTCCCCCCCTTCACACTATTGAATTCAGGTTTGTCAACCTTCCTCCTACTCTTAATTTGCAGAAACCCTTATGGACAGTCGGTGGGCAACCACAGAGCTGGCATGGACCACGTTCCCAGAGAGCGGGGTGAGTTTGTGTGTGTGTGTTTGTTTTGTGTTTTTTTCTTTTTTCATTTAACAACATTTGTTCCATTAGCTTGTTAATAGAGCCCAGTCTGCCTTGAACAGCACACCTCCTACTGTTTTATATCCTTGTTTTTGCAGAGTATGTTTGCTTTCCTGGATACTAAAAAAGCAAATGAGAAACACATTGTGTGGAAAAGATATACAGTATTTAGAAAATGTAAAAAGCTTGACTAAGGAATAGTGTACTTTAAACAAAAACAAACGAGCAGATACACAGAGCAAATCCCCACAGTGTGTAGGGACTACAGGCTCTACCTTGCATGTCCCTCCTGGATAGAGAGCCTGATAATTGAAAGCATGTGTCTGTCTTTTTTTTATAATATGGACCCAAGAGCGCATTACAGGCAGAAATTAAAGTTTTCAGTTGATACCCCCTATAGGAACAGTGAGAAAATAAAACAACATGAATTTGACCCCAGGGCTAACAGCCTGACAGACCTCCCCCACTCCCGGCCAGTGTAATTTGTCTTCGCTACGTGAGCGCAAAGTCAGTCAATGGAAATGGTGGGTTTCCATGGAAACGATCTTCGGCAGCACCTCCTCCTCCCTTTCCACTACAAGGGCCGGCTCTGAATGTCCTAGCGCCCATGAAGTCATATGTCACGACTGGCGAGGCAGCCCCTCTCCTCACTCCTGACAAGCCCGTACGTTCGAGGGGGGGGGGGACCTGCAATTATCATATTTGTCAGGTAGTGCATCAACGTGTTGCTGGTGATTAACGACACCTAATGCCGACTCTTGGGCTCATCGTTTGGGAATAAATTGCACGGGAGCTCAGAGACGTGGGATGAGTTATGCATTATTTTCTTCCAGTTGAAATAATCAATTTCTGGGGAGCTCATTTGTTATGGAAACGAAGCATTCTGTCCAAGAGGGAATTAGGGAAAAAAATCAAAAAAGATTGACTTCTCACAAGGTTATTTCCTAATGGACTAAATATATTGACCAATGAAGCCATTTATCATAGCCTGTAATGTTAGTTAACATATACAAAGAGCAGTTCTAACAACATATAAAGCTATACATTGACGTGATACACAGACAGAAGTCATGTCCATGTCACATTAGTCCTTAAATGATTATTATCAAAGCTACATGATGTAAAGAGACATCTGTCTACCTGGTAGACAAAGCACAACAGATGCAAATATCTGCTCTCTGGCTTTATGTGTAGGCATCGTAATATATATTTATATATATATATATATACTTATAATATATTCTGCGTAACCTGAAGTGCTCTGGAGTGCTGCCACGGTGCAATCACACTGACAGCATTGCATTTAGATGGGCATTTTAATAAATAACTCACTCTTTGCATTATAGATGTATGGGGGAAAGTTTCCATTTAAAGTGTACAGTTTTATGCGCTCATATCTCTCAGCGCAGATAATACATTTATGTGATATAGAAACCAAATCTCCTCTTGAGACTATTTCGATTGCACTGCAGCGGTTACAGCTATGAGCTTCCTATAGGTGTGTGACTTTGATAAAGGTCTAATAACCGACACATTTGCGATGATCTTAGCTGCAAAAAAACATCCAATCCTCCAGCCCGTGATCAGCATCGGGACCGTTAGTCAAACAGGCATAATGCGTGAAATGTGTTTTAATGGGAAAATGTCCTCTATTAATAGTCTGTAATGATTGGGATTTTCTGAATGATTCATGTAATTAGAAGCATTTTAGCTGCAAAATTATTCCTCACAGGCCACATGTACACAACCACACTGTGGGAATGTTTATGTGGTGCATTTTTATGTTCTGTTCATAGCACGCGTCACTTTGCTGTTTTGGATGCCCTCTGTGCTTGAGTGGTTCGCATTAGGATGCACCGCGTTTAACATTGCTCAATTTTAATTAACAACATATTGGATAAGTAAGCTTCTGCTTGTAGCTCGGTTGTTGCCGAATGAGGAATGGTACCCCTGTTGCATTAATAAAAAGCATTAGATAATCAATTCAATTTAGTCTAATTTTATTCTTAAACCTACTCTTCTCTGATTTGTCTTTATCAGTTGTTCACAGTGTTTCCAGATTTCCCTGCTGTCATCTCTTCCTTTGTCACATTGTCTCTCTGTTGTTCCCACAGTGGGAGGAGGTGAGCGGCTACGACGACTCCATGAGCCCAATCAGAACCTACCAGGTGTGTAATGTCCGACAGCCCAACCAGAACAACTGGCTCAGGACGGACTTTATCCCCCGTAAAGGTGTGCTGCGCGTCTACGTGGAGCTCAAGTTCTCTGTCCGCGACTGCGCCAGCATCCCCAACATCCCTGGCTCCTGCAAAGAGACCTTCAATCTGTTCTACTACGAGTCGGAGGGGGACACGGCTACAGACGCCAGCCCTCTGTGGAGGGAGAACCCCTACGTGAAGGTGGACACTATCGCCCCGGATGAGAGCTTCTCTCTGCTGGAGGCGGGCAGGATCAACACCAAAGTGCGCAGCTTCGGCCCGCTCTCCAGGGCCGGCTTCTATCTGGCGTTCCAGGACCTGGGCGCCTGCATGTCTCTCATCTCCGTCAGGGTTTTCTTCAAGAAGTGCTCCACCACCATTGCCAACTTCGCCGTCTTCCCAGAGACCGCGACGGGTGCCGAAGCCACCTCCTTGGTGATCGCCCCCGGAGCGTGTGTGACCAACGCCATGGAGGTGTCCGTCCCCCTGAAGTTGTACTGCAACGGGGACGGCGAGTGGATGGTCCCCGTGGGCTCGTGCACCTGCGTCGCTGGCTTTGAACCTTCGGCGGACGGCACTCAGTGCCAGGGTATGTGTGTTTAACAGACATTTGGACTTTTATTTAACCAAACCTCCTTTATATGCTCAGTGCAAGTCACCTCCGTCGGTGCCCTCTTCTCTGCATTTATTGTGTGGCTCCTGAAAAGGAGGGTGAAGGAGGGTGGAGGAGAGTATGAATTAATGAGGTGTTGCAGAGAGGAGCAGCATACAAATATTGCGAGAGCAGGACAGGAGGGAGAGAAAGATAGCGGGGAAAAGGCATGATATAAAAAAAAAGAGAGCCAATAGATTTGGGCGAGGAAAATGCAGATAATAGAAGGGAAAGGCGTCCGAAGTCCAGAGAAAAGAGATATAGCAGAGAAAGAGAGATTTAAAAGGTTTGAATTGCCAAAGATGGGATGGTAATAGCAGCCAAAAGGAGGAGAATAAGAAGGGATGGGTGGGGGGGGCTGGAGGAAGTCAAAGACAAGCGAAGCCTCCTCTCACCTGGCCGTGAGAAATAGTGTCTAACATGCACGGGAGAGCTCATTCGTTGCCATTTGGCGGCTCAAGGTTAAAAGCTTGCCGCCAACGCCTGATAAAAAGCTCTCCGGGGCTTCAGCCAGCGGTTTGCGACGAGGAAGTGTAATTTCCTCCACGGCCCTCCCGTTAGTTAATCTACAGGCGGCCACACTCATTAACACCATTCAGACCAACGTGAGCCAACACTGCCACGCTAACATTAATCACTCAGACGTTTCATTTCTTACCTCGAGTCTGGGCCGCGCGCTCGCAGCCCAAACGCCGCATGAGATGGAGAGAAGAGGAGGGAAGGAAGAGGAGAGACAATAGAGGGGGGGGGGGTTGTAGGAGGAAAACATTAGTGTATCGAAAACAGGAGAATCATCGCGCCCTCCAAAGAGGTTAATGGATTGAAGCAAGACAGCGGGGTGATTCAGCACCCTACTCGAAAAGAGGCGAAGAAAACAAACAAATAAAAAGAAAATGATGATGCACTGTGTAATAGAAGAAGAATAAATCAGATCAGAGAGTGTAGAGCCTAAAGGTCTTGGTGAATTATGAGAGAGAGGGGGAAAAAAACACATTTTCATCTTTATCTTCTTTGGCTTTTTATTGCACGGTTTTAGAGCTACAATGCGGGGCCATTAGCCGCGCTGATTTTCCTAAAAGTGCCATTGTTGGGAATGAGGGTGGAACTTGAGTTCAGACTGAAAGACCACTTAGCCTAACTAGTTAATCACACTCTCTCTCTTGCTGGCTGGGTTTTATGAGCCCTCACGCTGACAGGACAGATGTTTGCCAGAGACCCCCACTTTTACTCCACCAGTTAGGAATGTGGCAAACAGTAAAACGCGGGGCTCTGGAGGCTGATGCATCCAGACCTTTTTACTGCTAAATCCCCTTTATCTGAATCCTCCTTTAGTGTGGGCTTATCCCTAAGACTCCATATCAGCCAACCTTCACCGCGACACTCTGGAATTCAAATTAATCGCATGGACACATCGTCCGAGATTACCGCACTTTGTATGTTTTCCTGATAACTCTCCTCAGCTAATTTACGTCTGGTCCCTTCATTTGGATTGATTTATCGGCTTATTATGGAGCTGTTCTGCATGCATGTGGAGGCCTTGTTTGTGCTCAGCCGTGTGGTTTTGGAGAGCTGAGGACACAGCAGACACTGATTGATGGGTTTAGGGTGTATCCCTTTTCTCAGAAGCATTCTCCATCCCTGTTTGTCTGACAACAGCAATCTCCTGTCAGCAGTCTATCTTCATCTCCTTCGTCCTTTTTCCTCCTCTTCAACATGAAACTCAGCCGTCATCCCTACTCTTTTTTGGGAGAGATTAATGTCACCTGGTTGAGAGTGAGTGGAAATGAAAGAGCACATGCAAATGTACAGATAAGGCCTTAAGTGTTCGCCATCTCTCAGGTACCTATCAACATTCTCTGCATAAATATATTGAGCTTCGCAGGTACTTCAGAGGAACAGTTTTTGTCCTGTGACAGATGTGACAGCTGCTTGTCTTTTAGATAAGTGACGAGCACAGAGTGTTGTTTTTGTCATTGTTCTTATTCTTATTGTCCTTTTTTTGTTTTTTCTCTCCCGCCCATCCAGCTTGCATCTCTGGGACCTTCAAATCCAAATTCGGGGAGGGATCCTGCGCTCCCTGCCCGTCCAACAGTCGCACCAGTGCTCGAGGAGCCAATATTTGTCCCTGCCAGAATGGTTTCTACCGGGCTGACAGCGACCCCCCTGACTCTGCCTGCACCAGTAAGTTCATCCTCCGTTGCAAAGGCTAAAAAATCCTCATATCTTCTTATGCTGAGAAAAATCAGAGAAGTATCAATTGGTGAATTATCAGTATCAGGTTGCGTCTATTATTGTGTTTAACCCTCTGGCATTGACCCACAATAGACCCGTTTTTGTCTTTTTTAGGGGGGTAGAGGGGGTCTTTAGGGGGAGATAGCAGGTCAACAGTAGATGTCACATAGAAGTGGTGTACATCATCTGAAAGCTGAGAACCTGAAGATTCATTTGAGATGCAACACTGTGTGTCAAGTTGTTCTATTCATAAATCAGAAATAAACATGAATTAATTAATTAAATAAATTAATAAATAAATAATAATAAATTGTGAATTCATAAGGGCTAAGAACATTATGATAGAAGTATGTGATGGCCATTCCCATGCTCTATTATGTCTCATAAGTTGTTGCAGCAATTTTGGAGTTGATACTATTTGTTACACAGCTTTGGTCGCAGGTCTCAGACAGTTAGTCCAACTGAAATCAAAATTTCCCATTTTTTTGCAAGGAAATCAGCATACATATCCTTGGTGTTTGTTTGACTTGTCACATACATAATCATACGCACTAAAAGGAGCAGTGAAATTCTTTTGTGCCAGAACGCAACTAACAAATGGAGTAAAATATAATAGAATACTATAGTTTACATATTTGGTTGAAATTGTTAATAACAAAAAGTCAAAGCAGCTATAATTGATATATTTATAATAACAATATGACAATGTGAAAACAATGTGACAATGTGAAAGGTAGTGACGAATCTCCCGTGAAAAAGCTCTAAAAACTTCTACACTTCCTGCTCGGCACCAACAGACGACAGACAAAGCTAGCGACTAGCTGGTGCAGACATTGGTGTTTAGTAGCTGTAGAGACAGACATTTCCCTCAGGAGTTGGTTCATGTTTCAAATGGAAATTGTCCGTTTGGCGGTAACTAGTCTAGTCTGGTGCTGACCGCAGCGTCCATGCTTGTTCTGCATGGACAGGCCTCTGAGAGGAGTCCCGGCCGTGCTACTGATGGAGAGCGACATGTGCTGCCTTGACCGCGTAAAATCACCCCCCAGGGGCCTTTCGCCGCGTTAAATGACACACAGAGCCCGCAACTGTCTTCCCCAGATTCTCGTCACAGGAACACTGTGGACTCTGACATTGACCAGCGCGTCCAGACAGGCGGGCTGGGGACTCAAGCGCCACCTCCGACTAAACACGCAAACACACAGGGCCTGACAGTTCTGTCCCCCGCGGGCTGTCAGCGCTTGTGCCAAAGCAGCCTGTGCTTTGTGTTGGAAGCGGTGTGTGTTGCACGAGAGAGGCTCAGCCGGTCAATGGCCGGCAGCTTGGGCTCAGCGTGTGTTTTAGACGGGTGTCCAATTAGAAGAGCTTCCATTCTGAACTGTGTGCGCCTAATTAGAAAGGACAGAGCGAGTGAAACGCCGTGGCTCAGGACGAGCCGGCTGAGGAGCTTGAACTCGGAGGACCGGCAGTCTTGGCCGAAGAGAGCTGATGGCATCTTCCCCGCCTCTCTCTCTCTGTCTCTCTGCTGTGAGACAGGTTAGACTTTCTGCCACTGGAAGCTTAAGAGGGAGAGCCCTTCTCTTCTTCCACTATAAAAGGATGAAAAGCGTGTTCGCCGAGCCAATCTTTGTTGCCTCCCTCCGCGGTTATCATACTTTATCCAGGTTTCAAACACTCTTCACTCAAAAACGCAGCACTTCTTATTGAGCCGCGTTGGCCTTGGGTTATACTGATACAAGAACACGAATATCTATCAAGAGCGGATTAGCCGAGTTCCACAAGCACCGAGAGGGGTTATGCGTAGGAACGGACGCGAGTTACAGTGCAGAGCAGCAGAGGATTGTGCTTTTCATAAAGGAACATTACTTAGTGATGAACAGTGGCGTTCTGCTTGTGCATGACAACTTGTATTTATGCTGCTGTTTCCGAATATGTTGATTTATTCATTTGCACCAAGGAGGATTTTTCCTCTGTTGTCATGTATTTTCCATGCCTTTTTGCTCCAGATTTGTTTGGGGCATGTATAGTAATCTAACACATTTATTTGTGCAAAAGGATTTTGTAAAAGGATTTCCAATTTCTGTAGATGAAATACTTCCTTTTGATGCCTTCTTAGAGAGATATTAAAACACTTCTTTCTCCATTGAGGGAGGATAATGTAAGCACCACATAGGGAACATGACTAAAACCTCAGCTGTGTGTTTTTTTCCATTCTGCCTGCCCACCTTCTTAAACACCTACGTGTGTGCGTGTGTGTGTGTGTTTGTGCAGCGATCCCCTCGGCGCCTCGTAACGTTATATCCAGCGTGAACGAGACCTCGCTGTCCTTGGAGTGGGAGGAGCCCGAGGACACGGGCGGGAGGAGCGACCTCGTCTACAACGTGGTGTGCAAGAAGTGCCTGCGGGACCGGAGCCCCTGCACGCGCTGCGACGACAACGTGGACATCGCTCCTCGCCGGCTGGGGCTGAGGCAGAGGAAGGTGGTGGTGCGTAACCTGCAGGCTCACACCCGCTACAGCTTCGAGGTGCAGGCGGTCAACGGGGTTTCTGGGAAGAACCCCGCCTCGCCCAGATACTCCACGGTCAACATCACCACCAACCAAGCCGGTTAGTTGGAGAACATCTGTCAACGACACTAGATGTGTGCACAAGTTAATTCATAGAGCCGTGCTCCGATCAATACCACTTAACTTCACCATGAAACCGGCTGGTTAGTGGATCCTAAGTTCAGTCAATGTCAATGAGAGTCTTAATGAGCTCTTAGTATCCAGAGCAGAATTAACACCAACAGTAAACATTGTTGAACATGCTCAGCGAGAGCGACAGATGGGGAAAAACACTCTCAGGTGGAGCTCAGGGAGTTACAGGAAAGGCAGATAAAATGTTAAGTATACTTTATATATCTCCATTGTCAGCATTCAGCACAACCAGGCGTCTAGCGTTACATCACTGACAATGTCACCTTTCAAAATCTCCACTTAATATTTGCAGCGTCATCATCAACCAAACCGCTCAGCACCTTTCATAGACTGTAATTATTCTCCCAGTTAACCTGCACTTAATCCACCTTACTGCAGTTTATGGACCCGGGACAATGACTGTCAATTGAGTCACTTTCAGGCCTCGCAAATCAATAAACTGCAGAACAGTGAAGGTGACACGTGTACCGTTTTTCTTAAACCGTTCAGGTTGAAGTATTTCGAATAATAATTATCTCGCTGCGATGGTTTGTGACTTGGGGAGAGAAAATCTTGGCAACTTGAAATGACTCCCAAGTGGAGTAACTGTCCAGCAGCTGGAAGTGTGTAATGTAAACTGTGTCCTCTCTTAACCGCAGCACCCTCAGCAGTGCCCACCGTCCATCTGATGCGCTCCACCTCGGACACTCTCAGCTTGTCGTGGCTGCCCCCTGAGAAACCCAACGGGGTCATCCTCGACTACGAGATTAAATACCATGAGAGGGTAAGCTCGGACTTTTTAGCCACCGCTTTAATGTAGGTCACACTGCTCGTCTTATTGACTCTGAAAATCTGCTTTTCCAGCCCTGTGCAGAGAGAAGCATTTTTATGGATACTGAAAAATGTAATATTGAAATGTGATGTGTGTTTAGGTGGGTTGGTGGAGTCTAAAAATGTCTATTGTTGGAGAGCATGGGCTGGTCAGACTCAGCAACTGGTGATGGAAATGCTGCAACATTGGTTTGATTAAATTCCCCTGTAAAGCCCTGCAGATGAAATATGGTCATTTCCTTTGATGGTAAAAAAAGAAGCTTAGACCCTCACAGGATGTTGTAAAAGAATGCAAGGGTCTGCGTCGGTTCCAATGAGGTCAGTTTTAGTAATTGGTCCATTTGTTTGAAGGCTTTGAAGGCCAGTAAAGTGCGTTTACATGTATTTGATTAGCCAGGTCAGTGCTTTGCAGAATGACTGTTAAGGTGACCAAAGTGGCGAGGGCTGGAGACTCTGGACATTTAAGCAATGTGAGGCAACCAGAAATAGGGAGAGAGCCAGGAAATCCCACCAAAACGGGACTTTAATCAGATGAAAGATCCATTCAGCTTAACTGTGATATACGTTATGTTACTTCTTCGTTTGAAGCTTGTTAAAAAACGTACTTAAAGGTTCTCTATTCTCTATTCAGAGCATTAATATAGCATCAAACAACTATTTGCTGTGTAAAGATTCAGAGGAGTAACCTCTACCTGAGAATGAAGTACCTCTCCCTCTGTGTGTGTGTTGTAATCAGAGCTTCTCTGTGCTTTGTTGACATAGCCGGGCTAGCCGTGCGTGATTTTAGTGCATGTGAGCGGGCTCCATTGGCTAGCTCATGGCTGTTGCTCTTTACTGCTGTCATGCGTCGGTTAAAGCTGATAATGCCGTCCCGACCGATGCCGTCGTCACTGAAGTGTAGCACCCAACCTCTGAACTGAACCAAATTATTGAACTGATTAATAATTGCCAAACATAGTGTAACAGTAGCACAATAAGAGAAGAGTCCTAAAATCAGCAAACTTACTCAGTAGCGTCAGTTAGTAATATCTATCTTAAGTTAGCTAACATAAGCAACATTAGCCACCACAAGCTACTGGTAATGCCAGACTAAGAGAAGACCTATATAGGTATAAACCTATATAATGTCTAAAGAAAGAGAAAAGGTGCGTTTTGTTGCTTAGGAATTCAGCTTTTCATTTGTTTGAGTTAGATGTGTGTTGTTCCTTTATTGCTTTAAACTTTGACGGTGTAACTTTTGTTAAACAGCAACCACTGTGGCCTCGAGTGACAATTAGAGGAAGATGGTAAATGATGAAATAAAGTGTAACAGTAACGCAAGAAGAGAAGTCAAAAAGTCAACAAACTCTTTCAGTTACAGAGCAAAACATTTAGCTATAACGTTCGCCACCACAGGCTACGGGTCACACCAGACTACGAAAGGCTGTAGCTTCACAACCTCTACGCATGTTGGAAAGAGCAACGGTGCATTTTATTACCAGCCTCGACAGCGTCACTGGTATCGTTTTATCGTTTTTTTTACTTGTCTCTAGTTTCTCATGAATTCAAATTTTAATTTGTAAGATAGACACTGCTATTTCTTCTTTCTAAAAGTTATTGCTTCATAATGCTAACTGAGAGCCAAAAGATTGATTCCTCGCCCACGGGCCATCTGAAAGCCATCAGGAAACACCCGACGCTGCTGCTGCTTTAATGGTCCTTTTGTTTTACTTCAGGGCCAGGCGATGTCCCACACCGTAACAGCCCAGCACAGCTCATCCAAAGTGGAGGGTCTGAGGGCCGCCACGCCATACGTGGTGCAGGTCAGAGCTCGCACTGTCGCCGGATACGGACGCTACAGCAACCCCATGGACTTCAGCACCAGCCTCCACAGTACGGACAAACCTCCCTCCTGCTTTACAGTCTGTTCTTGATGATCTGCTGCTACAGTTTTCTTAATAATAACGGTTCAAGCTTAGTAGTTTTTATGGCCGCCTTAATTGGAAGCCATTACACTTGCAGTCCAGGCCACCCCTTTAATCTCTTAAGTAGTGTTTCTGCTGTTATTTAACTTATTTGCGTCTGTGTGTGGTATTTGCTCCAGGTGACCCTCAGAAGTCGGTGCAGGACCAGCTGCCTCTCATCATCGGCTCTGCCTCCGCGGGTCTGGTGGTCATTGTTGCCTTGGTGGTTATCGCCGTTGTCTGCCTTAAGTAAGTGTTTGATTTTTATTACCGAACTGCATGTTCAATTTTGTTAGTTAGGCTCAGAACAAAGCGGCTCATTAAATTTTAACATGCTTTCAAAGGGTGTGTGTACTTACTCTTTAGCTCTGGAAGAGGAGAAAACACAGCTGCCCTGTGAGCTTCTCCCACGGCAGTCTGGGGTTTCATCTGATAGTCCCGTTAGATATTAGTTTCATCGGCTGTACCTGGAAAGGGTCAAGACTGATTATGTGAATGTGACTTTGTTTACGTGCTGCTTGTTTACAGGAAGCAGCGCAGCGGCTCGGAGCTGGAGTACACTGAGAAACTGCAGCAATACAGTGAGTTTATGTGTTTGGCCTGAGAACTGTCTCCTCTGTGGTGCATTGGTCATGCCAGTACAGTTAACCAACTGATTCAATCAATTATCCAATCACCTGATTGAGTCAGGGAACCATTTCCCTATTTGCTCAGAGGAAGTCCTAACCATGTTGTCTGTCTGATGTTTGTCACGATACTCCTTTTTTACATGTGTACTTCATAAGATATGTTGTTTTATTGTGTGTTTTTTAACATATTGCCCAGAACAACAGATGGAAAGTAGCCTTCAAGGCAAACTCTGGCTCACTTACAGTCCATTTCTTTTCCTGTTTATCAATGAGCAACGTCCCTGATCAATAAACTAATACAATGCACTGTAGACTTGGGCAGTGAATCACAGTAAATTGTATATAGACTTTCTGTGTAGGGCGGATATGATCATATCATGTCATAGTTTAAAAATGATGTTGCATTAAAGAAATAGTTTTTGCGAAATGTACTTATTTGCTTTTTTTGGTGCGGGAAAATCAATATCTCTCTCATGTCTGTCCATTGAATATGATGCTAAAGCAACGAGATGGTTAGCTTAGCTTAGCATAAAGACTGGAACCAGACTGTCCAAAGTTTTAAAAATCTGCGTGCCACCTCCACAAATGAACACGCCATATCTTGTTTGTTTAATTTATTAAAAAACAAAGTGGCCAGGTGCAGTAACTTCCTGAAGTCTTGTCATCACTGTGAAGTTTCCAGCCAACCAACGGAGATTGGTTGATGACACCTAACCCCCCGCAGAACCACACATTGTCATTTTTACACTTACACTTTTTGTGCGGAATAAACAATGAGATAAAACATGTTAATAAGCGAGCTTTGGGACTAGTTGTTTCCTCCTGCTCCCAGTCTTTATGCTCAGCTAAGCTAACCATCTCCCGGCTGTAGCTTCATGTTCATCGTAAACACGAGATTGGTGTCAATCCTCTAATATAACTCTCAGCAGCGAAGCAAATAATTTCCCAAAAAGCCAAATTATTCCTTTTTATTTTTTTTATCAACCCAGGCAGGTTATGACTAGATGCTGACTTCTCTGTGATCTTTCCCTCCCAGTTTCTCCAGGGGTCAAAGTGTACATCGACCCTTTCACCTACGAGGACCCCAACGACGCCATCCACGAGTTTGCCAAAGAGATAGACATCTCCTGCGTGAAAATAGAAGAAGTCATCGGTGCAGGTAAAACATCGGTGTTCTTTTTGTCCAAGAAGACGGGATGGGATTCAGGTTTATTAATCATTTATTTGAGCAGCAGTATGCCATCAAGCCCCGAGGTCTGTTCTGTGAGAGAGTCCTCTCTCTCTCTCCGGGAGAAAAGGGTTATAGGATTCACAGAGTGTGCATGAGAGCTGCTGGTGGGAAGGATTGAAATAAAAATCTTCTCTGTAGCTCTCTCCCCCTCTCTAGTCTGTTTTTTTCTTTTTTCTCTCCAGCAGCATGTTGTGTCCTAACTTCACCTCAAATGACAGTCTGCTCCTGCTCGTTCAACCTTCCTCCTTTCTTTCTCTTTCTTTCTCCCTTGTAAACACTCAGGCACCAAATGCAAAACCCCCAAGCTCCTCGCCCGTCCTCTGTCTCCCTCCACCGCCCCAAGGTTGCACACTCGATCGATATGGGCCACTCCCTCTCTCCCCAACATCTTTGACCCCTGACCTCCCGTCCTTCTCTTTTTTAAGCCTCTCCCACAGTTGAAGCCGACCCTCAACTCTTTCAAATCAGTTCCTTCACTCCCGAATCTGACCAGTAACGTTCCCTCTCCCCGCACTTTCCCCAACTTCCTCTCTCCCCTCCACCCCTCCTCTTCTTTCCTCTGATCACTGTCCCCCACTACCCTCACCCCCTCCCTCCCCTTATCCCACCTTGTTCTCTCAACCCAGGTGAATTCGGGGAGGTGTGCCGCGGACGTCTAAAGCAGCCCGGTCGCAGGGAGATGGTCGTGGCGATTAAGACGCTGAAGGCCGGCTACACAGAGCGCCAGAGGCGTGACTTCCTCGCCGAGGCCTCGATCATGGGCCAGTTCGACCACCCCAACGTGATCCGGCTGGAGGGCGTCCTGACGCGGAGCTGCCCCGTCCTCATCATCACAGAATTCATGGAGAACGGAGCGCTCGATTCCTTCCTCAGGGTAAGCTTGGTGGGAGGTGCGCGCCGCAACACCTCTGACGGAGAAGATTACTTTCTGTTTGTATCAAAGCTGAGAGGAACACACACACACACAGACAGTCATTCACGACACCTCTGGGTTATCGGAATGTTTTACTCTCTGTGAAACACCCCGAGGCGCTCGCTTGCTGAGTGATAGAGATTAAATGTGCAATATAACGCCTGGAGACAGGCATAGTGTCTCTGCTTGACGTGACTGAGTGATGCTGACAGGCTTTCCAATGCACAAACTCCTGGTGGAAAACCGTCACACAGCAGACCTCTGGATGGGTTTGCTTCAGCGTATTAGAGACTCTTTGTACGACTGCAGAATACATTACTGATCAGAGTTTTCGGTTCAGACCACCGCCACCTACACAAAACGCTGAACAAAGGCGGGATGAGAAATGAGGTGTCACACAGTACATTTAGAGCTGCGTGGGGGCTATTGCATGTCATTTACATTCAATAAAATGTGTTTTCCTGCACGGCTGCACTGTGAAGAAGTCTACTTACTGTATCAGTTAGGCTTGATGAGGCTACTTAATGCTTCTGGTGAATCGATGCCACGCTGCTGGCTTTAAGAGCAGTTTATCTTTAAGTGGTATGAAGCTGCTTGTTTGCATAGATGATGAATCGGTGGTATTGACGAGCTTTGACGCTGACCAGCTTGTTTTGACATATCTTACCTTTAGTGGGCTTTATGCCATATAAACGTACGTCTGCCTGTGGTGCAATACTGGCTGAAGACCTTGTATATCGTACCTGATTCCTGTCTGTGTGGACATAAAGAGGCAAAATGCCAAACAGGACAAACAACATCAGGGCTGGTTATTGTTTGAAATCTTTCAATACTAGTGCCGATACAAGAGTTTTATGATTAGAAGTTGTCAAAACATAAGCAGCCGTACAAGAACTTTGCCTAAATAAAATACAAAAAATTGCAAAATAACGATTTCAATCTGTGAATATACTATGATTAATGTATGAGCAGAAAAGTTTAAGAATTGATTCGTGACAGTTGTCAATACTTGGTGCTACAGACACATTTCAGCTAATACAGAAAAAAGGAAGTTCAATACCCACTTCTATCTAGGAGGAGCAATTTTGAAATTGTAATGGGCATTTTCACTACTTTCTGTCATTTTATAAACCCAAGGATTCATCGATTTATTGCCCACAAAAAGACAAAAAAGTCAGCTTCTCAGTTTTATGCCACTTTCAATTGAATATCTTTTGGTTTTGGACTGATGGTTAGAAAAAACAAGTTTAAAAAAAGATGTTTTCTTGGGCTTTGGAAAATCTTGATGAGCATTTTTTAGGTAAATTATTAATCAATTGATTCATCTGAAAAAATATCATTATTTTTATTTGATTATGGAAATAATTGTTAGTTGCACCCTTACTTTTTTAATATTTCTTGCAGTGGGTGCTTAATCTGTGGAAAATAAACATATTTTTCAGCAAAATCCTTAAATATATATAACTTAGAAGTAATATTTATAACTTGTCGAATGTTATAAACAACTTTGCCTGAATAACATGCAGTCTAAAACTGTCAAAAATAGAGTTAAGTTAGTGAATATTTTAATAAAGAATTAATGCATGACTTCAAGGCTGAATATTGGAGCTACAGACAGATTTTGGTCCGTACCGAAAAAGTATTGAGAATGGAACCTAAACATTTAGTCAATTAAAATAAAAAAAATTAACAGCAATGTTTGTAATCAATTAATTGAGTAATTTATCAGGCAAAATTGCTTTTGCTGCGAGCAACTTCTGAAATGTGTGAATTTTCTGTCTTGTGTTGTTGCTCAGACAAAGCAAGCAATTTGAAACAGCTGCAACCATTATTTTTATTATCGATTCATCTGCCAATTGTCAAAAATCAATCATTTTGTTTATGAGATGGCAGAAAAAAAGTGAAAAATTCTCATCACAAGTTCCCAAAGAGCTCAAAGTGGCGTCTTCAAATTGCTTGTTTTGTCCAAACCAACTGTTTGCTATTATATCTCTCAAAGAAAAGCAGTAAATCCTCACTGAAGCTTGAAAAGGGACTTAAAGAACAAATCAATTATCAGATAATTGCCAATTATTTGTTTTGTTGGAAACATCCCCCAGAGCCCAACTCTTGGTTGGACATTGTAATGCACACTAAACTATTTTCTGACATTTTATAGACCAGACAATGAATCTATTATTTGAAGATGATTAATCGATAATGAAAACAATCATTAGTTGTGGCCCTGCTACATCTGAGAGTCCAGCCTGAGCCTCTTCCCTCCTTCTCACCCACTCCTCTCAGTCAGCTGTCCCACAAATAACACAGAAACTCGGCGGCCTGTGCTGTCCTCACCCCCGCTCCCGCCACTTTCACACTGCCTGTGACTCAGAGGAACTCTGAGTTCTGCTCCAACAAGGACACTATAGAGTTAAACCACTCTCACACACACATGCACAAACTGTCCATGTGTGTCACGCAAATGAGACTTCATACTGCAGCTCCCCGGAGACATGGACACACTTAACACACACATGACATATGCACATGTAGAAGCATTTTACATATACAGAAATCACACACACACACACATGCACACACCAGCGTGGCTTTTGAAGGCCTGCTATGAATCATGGCTGTTTACACATCCATCCATTCTGGCTTGTTTTGCTGTCAGACTTCATTGGAGTGTGCCGACTACAAAGCAGAATGGTTATGGTTTTATCATGTCACGTCTTGTGTTCTGTGCTTTCTCATTTTGGAGTCAAAGAAGGGATGGATTATGTTGAAAAAAAGAAAAAAGAATTCTACTTATATTAAAGAGGACCTATTGTGCTTATCTTCCGGTGCATACTTGTATTTTGGGTTTCTACTAAAACATGTTTACATGCTTTAATGTTAAAAAAAACGCTTTATTTTTCTCATACCGGCTGTGCTGCAGCACCTCTTTTCACCCTCTGTCTGAAACGCTCTGTTTGAGCTCCTGACCCCTCTCCCGAAAAGCCCAGTCTGCTCTGATTGGTCAGTTGGTTCACTCTTTTGTGATTAGTCAACCGAACCAAACTCTTTGGACTCCGATCCAGCTCCGCTCTAACTAGCTTTGTTTGAGGGCATGCCAAACTAGCCGCTAGGCAGGTATTATGCAAATGTGTTAATTGGTGACATCACCACGTTACGGAAGATAAGGCAGGACTTCAAGCAAGGCGTTTCAGGCAGTTCAGGATCAGTGTTTCTGTGGGGGTGGATTTTGGACTTTGTCATTTTGCAGACCTTTTACATGAATAAACTAGAATGGCACTCGGAGAGCGCAGACCTCCGCCAAGCTGCCCTAGTACGATTGCCCCCTCTCCGTTCTGCTTACGCCATCATCCACGTGTATTTTTGTTTATGTTGAGATCAGCTGTACGAAAACACTTCATTCAAACTGGACAGAAACAAAATAAAACTCACCTAAACCGTCGTTATTACTCTTTCCAACAATCACCAAGTGTGCTTTGGTCCAACTCAACTGTAATTTCACAGAGTTTAGTGGGAAAAAATGCCGAATTTACAGGTGTCCCCCCCCCCCACTCCCTCCACCCCCCGCTCTCTCTCTGTCCCTCTGTAGGCAGAAGGAAAGAGGCAGGGTGACGCGTCATGAACGCGGCATCGGTTACACTGCGCATATCTTAAAGCCTGTGGTGTTAATGCACAGGCTGAGCGGAGTTATTAAAAAAAATCCCCGAAGCCGCCACCAAAATCTAATGGATTGTTCACGGTGCCACACCCCACCCCTCCAAAAAATGTTATTCCAATCCATTCCGGACTTTTGGAGTAATCCTCCAAACGGACAAACCAACAAACCGATAAACCAACAAACCAACGCCGGCTAAAACATAACCTCCCTCCTAGGCCTTCGGCCTTGGCGGAGTCAAAAACTATATAACACACTAAAGGAAAGGGAAAAAGCACAAAAGCATAACAGGTCCTCTTTAAGTATTCAGGTCATGAAAGAAAACCTCACAGCGTACTTTCAGCTTCATCCATCCATTTTTTTTATATCAGATAATTGTGTTGACATTCGATTGATTAGTTTCGATTCACACACATCAGGCTTCATGAGCCCTCACAGGTCGGAGTGCTGATAATGTATTACGATCTGGAGTTTATCCCACTGTGTCACGCTTCATACACGTGGAGAATTGTAAATTAAACCCTGAAAGCCCTAATCTCAGATTTGTTTCATGCTTCTCAAATGTTAACATAAAAGGGCAAAATTCTGCAAATCAGGGACTTTTCAAATGAGGAAAATAAGCTTTGAGCAACATGCCGTTCTAATTCAGTCGACGGGACGATTTTTGCTTTAATGTTTTGCAAGCGGAAAAAAATGCAAACAAAGCTTTGTGTTAACAACCGTGCACCGCCTGTACCTGCAACTAGTTTGTCAGTCAGTTGCAGAATGGAACAGAAAAACAACCTGCAGTTGTCTGGTTTTGATTTCATCCTTTTTTTGTTTTTATGTGGAGTTGATATAGAGCCTTTAATGTGTTTAGTGCGGCAGTAAAGAGTGTAATTAATCAGCTAATTGGACAGCATGCGTGAAAAGGTCAGCTGTCACCGACTGTCAGGAGCAGCCGTGAAGCATTATGACAGATGTCATGTTTATGTGGCCTCAGTGACTGATTGGTGCTTCCTCCTCCTCCTTATCTTCCATACTCTTCCTCCCTGTCGTCTGTTTCTCCACATTTCAACACATCCTTGTTTCTCATTTTTCATCCCCCCCCCCTACCTCCCCTCCTCGCTCTATCTCCGGCTGTGTTTTTGCAGCTGAACGACGGGCGCTTCACGATGACACAGCTGGTCGGGATGCTGCGTGGCATCGCCGCGGGGATGAAGTACCTGTCGGACATGAACTACGTGCACCGAGACCTCGCCGCCCGGAACATCCTGGTCAACAGCAACTTGGTCTGCAAGGTCTCCGACTTCGGCCTGTCGCGCTTCCTGGATGACACTTCTGCTGACCCCACTTACACGAGCTCCCTAGTGAGTATTATGAGCGCTAACTCAATGTTTGTACTCTCATGTGCATGTTTAATTGAGCTTATTAATTTGATCCCCTTCACTTGTTTCACATGTGCATATGGATGCATGTGCGACTGCTCATGTGTGCCAATATTTGCGTTAGCGTTGCGAGACCGTCTGTGAAATGTGCATTAGCCTCTGCATGTGTGTGTTGTTTTAAGACTCTAGTGTCACCCAGGGTGTCTATACCATCCCCCTCAATGTGTGTTTGTGCATGTATTACTGACGTTGTGGGGACATACTGTAAATCTGTTTACACAATCACATTGTGGGGACTCGCCTTCCTTGTGAGGACAAAATGCATGTACCCATAACGAAGATCATTACATTTTAGGCTGAAGACTTGGCTTAAGGTTAGTATGGATGCACCGATCCGACTTTTTCAGTCCTGATACCGATGGCGATATACCTGGACTTTGGGTATTACCGATCCAATACCAGTGTTTAATTAATAAACTGACTGGGATCATTCTTTTATGTGTAAGGTGACATCAGGCTGGGCTTAAACGTTGCTTTCCTAACTTTGTAAAACAAAATGTAACAAATAAATCAACAGATATAAATTATTGAATTGTTATTTATTATTAAAATAATGAATTGTACACCAGCAACTTGGTAAAAAATCTTCAAAGTTAACAGGAATTACAATTCAGGTATATAAAGTGTATAGTATATAAACATAGAATTGAATTGAATAGATCGGCCCCATTGTCACCGATATCCGATCAGGTATCGGTGCATCCCTAAAGGATAGGGTTATGGTTAGGATTATGGTAAGACTACCAGGTAATGAATGTAAGTCAATGTGATGTCCTCTAAAGTGATGATGACTCTGTGTGCAGGGAGGAAAGATTCCCATCCGGTGGACGGCGCCAGAGGCCATCGCCTTCAGGAAGTTCACCTCCGCCAGCGACGTATGGAGTTACGGCATCGTCATGTGGGAGGTGGTGTCCTACGGGGAGAGGCCATACTGGGACATGAGCAACCAGGATGTGAGTTAGATTCATGTTCCAACATACATCTACAGACCGAATGCTCATCCAGGGAGTTTTATGTCTAAGTTTAGGGCCGGCTGAGAGTTTCTCTGAGCTGTTGCCGCTTTGATTTCCAGCATGACATGTTGGACCTGGGCCCGTTCTGCTGTCTTTATCTGCTCATTGCAGATGCTGGTGCAGCTGTGTGTCTGTGTTCTAGTTTTTTTACCACCTTATTTACAGCCCTAGCCTGCCCACCCTCTACAAATCCATACTGCAAAGCCTCCCTCACACACACACACACACAAAGGAGAACTCTGGAAAATGCTTTATTTTTTTTTTACAGCCGTTGTTACCTGTAGGCTATCTGCTCTGCACAGACATCGTAACTACAGCAGTGAGCTCTTAGGGAAAGAAAAAGAAATCTCCTGGATCCTCCTCCATGAACAAAGCACTGGAGCATGTGTACACCTCCACTTTATTCTCTGAGGAATATCCGCTCTGTATTGCGCTTCAAAAACAGAGTTGTAACGCTGATAGCAATAAAGCAAAACAAAAAAAAGGAGCCAGAATGAAAAAATGCCAGTAATGTATGTATAACTTTCATAACAAAACCCACATGCAGTAATGAAAGCATCAAAGTAGAGGCCCTGTATTGTTCCCACTAGCCTTTGTGCCACAGTCATCGCTCAATAAGCAACAGAGTCAACAAATGCGAGGTATAAACAGAGGTGCTCGCCGGCTGGAAGCACGACATAAAAATCAAAGGACAAGCAGCAGGAGGAGAGGGGCGCAGCAGAAATGTTTTATTGTTCCCAAATGGCAATTTTTTTTATTGTTGCGGGGAGTTAAAACCCATACAGAGCTTATGGAGGGAAATGCGGTTGCTAGGCGAAATCAAATCAATGCGTCAACGTTTTCATCCTCCACTTATTGTCTCTCCTATCAATCACGCCCGTTTTGAAGTGACAACTTTGGATGTACTTTATAATATTGTTTTTTAGAGTTTTATGAAGATGCTGAAAAGAAGATTGGAATGTGTGACAGCGGGAGCCGAGAAACTGTCTAATGTAGGACATAATACAGTAACGGGGGATTATTTTTCCGCCACGCTAACAAAGGCCAAACAGAGTGAGCATAATACAAATGAGTCAGAGCCAAATGTTAACACTTTGTAAAAAGCACCACATGAAATTTGTTTAAATCCTTTTATGTAAGATATTCTTGGTCCATATTTTGCACTGGAAATTTTGTGTGCATTCTAAAGTCTTCCCATTCTTAGCCATGATAGCGGCTCCATGGACGACAATGTCGGCCGACCACTTTGGTTGAAAGTGAAATATCTTTACAATTACTGGATGGATTGCGGTAAAATATTTCACTGATATTCATGGTCCCCAGAGGATGAATTGTAATGACACTGGTGATCCTCTAACTTTTCCTCTAGCGCAATAATGAGGTCAAAATGTTAATTTGTCCTCTACTTTGGTTTATGGCAAAATACCTGCAAAACTTATGACAATCCCATTAGCCTCGGCTGTAAATGTTAGTACGCTAACAGACTAAATTAAGATAATGAACACTGAATATAAGAAGTGGACGTAGTTGGCGTGACGTCACCCATTGGTTTGTGCACTGCTGTTTTGAAGCCTCGAGTTTGGCCTTTGGGGTTTTTTTTGCAACCAGAAGTGACACTGGAATAAGATATTTTTAGATGACCAAAATGTTTCAGTTAACTTTCATGAACTGAAAACACACAATTCTAAGACGAAAGCACAGACAACTCCCAGACCAGACAAAGCGGTGATAGCCAGCTGTCAAACACAAGGTAGCCACGCCCTAAAGCCTCCCCTGCTTTATGGTCTATTTGACTCTGAATGGGATCATAATTTACTAAATGAACATCATGCTGTATTGAAGAAGACTTGAAACTAGAGATTGAGACCATAAACTCATGTTTACAATGTTTACTGAGGTAATAAATCAAGTGAGTAGTAGGCTCATGTTCTCATAGACGTCTATACAATCAGATTTCTTTTTGCAACCAGAGGAGTCGCCCCCTGCTGGCTAATAGAAAGAATGCAAGCTTAAGGCACTTCACCATTGGCTTCACTTTTCAGTCCCAAAGGTTGCCCACTGTGATGAACACAGTAAACATCAGCGTGTTAACATTGTCATTGTGAGCATGTTAGCATGTTGATGTTATCATTTAGCTCAAAGCACTGCTGTTCTGCCTCTCAGAGACTTTTAAGAACGACTTCCTGTCCCTTCAGGTGATGACGGCGGTAGAGCAGGACTACCGGCTGCCTCCGCCTATGGACTGTCCCATGGTGCTGCACCAGCTGATGCTCGAGTGCTGGATGAAGGAGAGGAACCTGAGGCCCAAGTTCTCCCGCATCGTCAGCACCCTGGACAAGCTGCTTCGCAACGCCGCCAGCCTCAAAGTGGTGACCAGCACCTACTCAGGGTGAGTCCAAGTAGACCAAATTAGCTTTCTCAAACACTTTTCTTCAATAAGGAAAGATTCATGCATAGTTTATCCTTTAGCATTGTTCTCACACTGCCTTTCTCCACATTGAAGTGAATGGAAAAAAGTTTCAAGGCGGGCGGAAAGTGTTTTGCGTTTGGAAATGTGTTACATCTCAGCTCTTTTTAGGAAGGGCAAAGCACTTCACGGTTGCCACCTTGGCAAGTTTGCTGTGAGATTTCACAACCTTTCAGACGAACTTGCTGAATTTACTTTCTAAATAGCTACAGCAAAAAAAATCTCACTGGGTTTATAGGCTATGTGTGTAGAGGGTTGCACCAAATGGATATTCATCTGCAACATTATCTTGCAACTTCTGACCATTCTGAAGAATCTCAGTTCACAACAGCAACCACAGTAAACGCAGACGCTCATAGTAGAAATGTTATAATATTTGATAACACATTTGCTGGAGCTTTCATCATAAAGTCTGTAATGTTGGCTGTGTAGTTTGTTGTGCTGTTGGCTGACTTGGCAGACCTTTGATGAAAATATATGAATTATTCCGCTGGGTTTTTCCATATAGACACTTTATGCTTTTGAGGTTTTTTTCCCCACAATAACAGCTGAATAGTACAAACACAAAAAGGGGTGATGCAATTCTCTCACTTTCACCTTGTGTGAAATTGTCCCCTGTATTGTATATGACGGCTGTGAAGTGCAGGATGAAGACTTCTCCTGGTGCAGAGACGTGCCTCTGGGTTGTTGGGATAAGATGTCAGAGTAAAAAAAAATATATATATATGGCTGGCCTAAAGAGAGGCACACCAAGGTTCATGCTTGTTTGGTTTGGTTTGTTTTATGCTTCCGGTTGATTTGGGAGGATATTTCTTTGAGCTGAAGGCTTTTTACAGCCAGACAGTCGTCTGCCTCTTTCTCTTCCCTTGGAAGTGTAGAAGTTGACTTATTCATAGGTAGCCGTCCTCACGGCGACGAGTTGTTTTTCAACTTTGTTTTCAGCGCGGCGCCTCACAAACACTCCAGCCGTTTTTCACTGACGTGTTTGTTCTGAATTTTGTTAGCCTGGCATCCAGTCAACAGTATGATTAGTGCTGCTTTAGATGCTAGATCCTCAGCTCTGCAGTGATGTATAATGAATCAAGCGCACATCCTCAACTCTGTGGCACCGACTATGCGATAGCTTCCTCGTTTCCCGACAGCCACAAAAGGCGGAATTCATACATACAGCATCCAGGTCTTGTGCCAGCTCCTTGGCTCACAGTTTCACTCCGACACAAAGCCCCAAGGGCGATTCCTATGCCAGGGTTTGGGCTCAGCGAAGCTAATTGTGTGTGGAAATGTAATGGCTGACCTCGGTTTAATTCCCCCTATACTTGGCTGGATGCTGGAATGTAGGTGATAGGACAGACAGCAGCCAGAGCTGCTGATGTGGAAAAGCAGGAGGTGATGAAGTGTGAGTAATAAGGGAGATTGAGGAGAAGCTAAAAGAGAGGAATGTGTTTAATTAGGTTGCTAATGAGCTTTTTAATGCACCAGGGGAGGGCGCGCCCAATGCTGCGATGGGCGAGTAGGAAAGGGATATGTGTGTGTGTGTGTGCGTGTGTGTGCATGTTATGCCACGTGTCACCGTGTGCAGATGACATGCCAATGATTAATTTATGGCCTCATCTGTATGCAACAGCATACAGAGATAGACGGAGGAGCGGCGGGAGGAAGGAGAGGAGGAGGAGAGAGAGAGAACGGATCATGTTGTCAGAGCATGATTTACGGAGCGTCTCCCGTGTTTTTGCGTGTGCGTGTGAACGCTCGCTCCTCCTCACCTGCCATTGGCTGCTCACCGATGTCGGGGCAGATAACCGAGGGAGAGAGAGGATATGAGATGCAGCGCTATCTGTAGAGCATCTTCTGCCACAAGGGGCCTTAAAAACAAGGACGCTGGCCGAGCAACAAAGGACACACGGACGGAGGTTGCGGCGCTTTTTTTCCTCAAGATAGCCAAGAAATATGTTGAACTTATATTAAAACTGATGAGTAGATTTGGCTGGGTGTTTTGAGCTGGACTTTGTTTATAGCAGATGTAGATCAGCAGATTTTCTCCTCACGATGCTGTGTTTTTTATTGTTTATAACCACGAGGTCTTAGGTGTGTATATTCTACACCGACACTAAGATGGATTAGACCTTTATCCACCCTCAATGAGAGCACTTAGCGGAGCAATAATGAGCCGTATCTTTTGTTTAAAGTGGTTGTGAACCTGCTGGCTGACCTGTGCGGCTTTGTGTTGGCAGGGACCTGCTGCGGCTCGGAGGGACGCTGCCGGGGCACAACAGGAAGAGTCCGGACAGCAGTCAGGAAATCGTTCGGCAACAGATGAGCCAAACTCTCCCCATCAGGGTGTGAGCTGCTGCAGCGAAGCCGGAGGATACGGAACGAATAAAAAACTACCTAGAAACTCTGACGTGAAGAGCCCGATTGTAAAATAAAAAGAAGAAAAGAAAAGAAGGAGAAAGAGGACCGTTTTGGAATTTTCTTTCCGACTGGAGATTCAATGTCCGTTTCAAGAGAACTGTCCATTGCAGTGTGTGTGTTCATTACTTGACACTTGTGGATTTGTGACATAAAGCCAAACTTCCTATTGCCCCCCCTCTCAGGTTGTGTTTGCATGTCTGCATGTGTTTTCTGCTGGTTGGGAATCAGTCTTTCCTTCTCTTCCCCCCCTCAGACTGAGGACCGGAGAGAGCTCACACACAGATGATAGGATTCAGTGTCTAGACGATACAACAGTGCCAAGACAAAGCAAAACGTTTGCTTTAAAGCTAACTCTTAAGACAGCTCTGTAGACCTTCAATCCAATCCAAAAACACACACTTTTCATCTGCTTCCTCTTAAAATACCGTCTTCCACATGTACCGGGAGATTTACGTGTTACAAAACCTGTACAAAGCATCCGAGTCTTCACACCGTCTCGAGAGACGTAACTGACACTGTGCGGGACACGTCATGTGCATGCCAAAGTGGAAACTTCTTCTTTTTCATGACAAAAGTACGAAGTTCCACGTTAACTGTTGCTTTGGTGGCATTTTTGCTGTATGGACTTTAACGTCCATGTTTTTCCTAATCTTATTTGATTCATATACGCATTGTTTTGAATGCTAAGTTATTATCTATTATTGCAAAGAGGTGTTTTTTTCGGTGTGTTTTTTTACGAGCGTCGGGGCTTAACTTTTTTATTACAATGCTTGTTTTTTTCACACACATTTTAACGAACCCAGACAGACATGAATGAGTGAAATTATGACGTGAAATGTTCTGCTCGGAACGGAAATGAAAAAGCGCCTGTGGTAGTGCTGTGTTGTATATCTTGCTTTGGCGAAATGTGTCGCAGATCAGCGGGAATTAAAAAGGTCAATATCCAGATGATAGCTCCGTGACCTTAATATTGACCTGACCTACAAAACTCTAATGTAGAACAACAAGTCGCTCATTGGTTTATTTCTCCTGACATGTGTTTTCTTCAGCTCGCCAGCTGTCAGCGCAGTTCCTATCTAACACAACTGCCTGTATATAATACTATATTTCTATCAGACCGGTCGGCTCAGCATTCACAACCATCTGACCTGACTCTGGCCTCTCTATGACCCTCGTTTGTATGCTTGTTTGTTTATTGTTCAGGAGCAAACAAATGGAGTTTAAATGGTCATTACATATCTGAAACTATATGTCACAATGAAAGAAGAAAATGTGTGTCTGTCGGGCCAGACTTTTTCCTGTGCAATTAAAGGTGTATTAGATTGTAAAAAAAAAAAATGGCAGAAAACTAGAACAAAAATAAGCATTTCTCTTTCAGTATTTTTACGATAATCATATGCAAATAAATTATTAAACCGATCTCTGGTATTCTCTTTGATTTCTCGGCGGGTTCACCAGGCTGAAGTTCCGGGTCTCCTCTCATCCGGCCGAGGGATGAAAAGAGGGAGCGTGTTTTACCTCCTCAGTTGGAATATCACAGAGGCTT
Source organism: Sebastes umbrosus (assembly GCF_015220745.1). NCBI lineage: Eukaryota > Metazoa > Chordata > Actinopteri > Perciformes > Sebastidae > Sebastes > Sebastes umbrosus. The sequence goes on along the minus strand of NC_051280.1, from coordinate 24,204,069 downwards.
TGGATGGACTCATTAAGGTTTAAGATTAATCAAAGGCCGCCGGTCCACGCCGCTCGCCAATTAGCGAGACCACAGGACCATTCTGGGGGATTTCAGTCTCTGTTGCTGCTGGAGAGGCTTCAAGTAGGCAAAGTTAATCTGGCTTCGCACCAAACGTCAATGTTGCTCGGTTTTAATCTGTCAGCCAGGACACAAACTGGGTCTCTTTCCGTACCAGTGCAGATGAGCGAAGCTGTCACCTTCTGTTTTTATCGACTGAAAGGGAGCTCTTCTGTCGGGTTCAGACTTACCCATTTGTGACTCGCTGCTCAGGCAGCAGCTGCGAAGGGACGACTGGCGATGGTCGTGTTCTCTCCATGTTCTCTAATCATCTCGGCTGCTCTCACAGGATGTTAACACACACACACACGCGGTCAACGCAAAGGTCTCGTGTAGCACACAGATCGAAATGTGCAACACGCCGTAATGTGTAATTCCACTGGGCGACTCGCGAAGCGTGGCATTCATCACGTGTGTCAAAGCTAGGAGATAAATGCTTTGCGGTGGTACAGCTGGTCTTTCCGTTGAAGCAAGACAGAAGATGTGTAGACACGCTTGACCTTGGAGGAGAATATTTATGCATTCAAGCCTGCTGAGGAGGAAGTCTTCCAGTGAAAAGCTGCATTTTTCTGTTTTGAAGTGGGCCTTGCTTTTAATGAAGCCCTAAAACACAAGAGGAGCCTCTTTTAAAACATTTTTTGCTTGGTATTTCTTGAGATCTGACACAATGTCAAAAGCGAGATGTTGCATCCTGTTTACCATTAAACATTCGTAGCGGGCCGCTCACCAGAGAAAACACACGCCGCCCTCCATCTCAGCAGTGTTTTTCCACTGCCGCATCTTTAAAAAATGATGCAAAACGGCAGCGGACCTAAAGGAAAATATCTCATTAACGTATTACAGACCATTAAGTGATGGGAAATCAGCTGCGACAGCCTCTCTCAGAGGTTTTAATGAGCCAGCCTGGTGGAGGGAAAGCTGAGGAAGTGATGGCGGGATGAGAGTTTTTTATTTCACGACTGCTGGGCGCTCGCCGATGACCAGACAATCTGCGGTTCGACGTCAAATCCCTGCATCACCAGAGTGATCCCTGCGATTACTGCGAGATTAACAGCGACTCAGCTGTTATACCGGATGTACGTAATCACGCACCAACACCAGCCAAGACTAAACACACACACACACACACACACAAAAAAAGGCCAAATGCATACTTGCACACACCCCACTCGCACTGATCTGTCTGGATTGGCAGTGATTTGTCAGATTTAGCTGCATCTACTCATGTAGGCCTCCTGAATGCACCAGTCAGTCCTCTCCCAAGCTCAAAGTACTCATTTGCCATCCTGTCCAAAGCAAGTTTAATGCCTCCAATTACAGGGGGTCTGCAAGCAGGCAGATTTGGAGCGAGGAGGCTTGGCAGGAGAGTTTGCTACGCATCAGGGCCTTTTAACAGAGCGGTGATTTGCTGCTGCTGCTGCTTCTGCTGCTGGTGGTGTTGCTGAAGCTGCCTGCGCCGGCTCATCAATGGAAAACTACCCTCTTTATGGCGAAGCGCATGCAGCACTAAGCCGAAACTATGAGGAGAGACACAAAAAATATCAGGCTTTTTAACGGCTCTTCTCCACACTCAGGAATGTGGAGGAATTTCTGCATCTCTGCACTGCAAAGCCCCGAATGGAAATCAAAGTCCTTTCAGCAATCGTTTTCATGTAAAATGGGCTGTATTTTAATTGAATATTCACAGCAGAGAGTGTGATGGTGGAAAGGCAGCAAATGGAGGGAGCACGGAGGAGATAGCTGCAGTAATGCTGGAACATAACATGAGATATGCTGCATTGAATATATGACAGTCAAGGGAAAACTTTTTTTTTTTATCTCCAATATATTCATTTTTTTACTCAAATCAGTTTTGATTTGCGATTTTGAGTTCATCTCTCTTTATTGTCTCTAAAGATTTACATGCATAAATCACAAAGTGGCAGATCTTATTGATCCATATTCATATCATTAATAATATGCAGCAGAATTAGAGACATAGAATAAATATCTACATGAAACTCAGCCTTTGCAGGATCACTTTCAGCACTCCATATGGCATAAAAAATTAACTACTGACATTAAAACATTAATTTAATTTTTCCTATTCACAAACACTAATTAACCATTAAGAAAATGATGGAGTGTAATTTCCCAGTTTTCCCACGATTTTACACTAAATCTACAATTCAGAATAAAGCCACAAGTTATGAGACATTCTTCTTTTTTTTAATCCAAATTAATGGATTACATTTAGCATTTCTTATAACCAGATTATTGTAATCTTGTTAAAGATAATCCGTTACTCCCTAACCCTGGTCTTCAAGTATTATATCTGAACATTTCAGCGAAGCGGCTGACACTAAATGCAGCTGTAATCTTTGCTGCAGCATCGCGTCTAATGGAAAGTATAAATGGGGAGCTGCAAAAACAACTCATTACAGAGATACTCAATTTTCCCCTCAAATGAGTTGTTTCACATTTAATTAAAAAAGCCACACACATGCATGTACACACACAGGTCTGCGATGGTAAATAATGCCTCGCCTTCACCTCCCAGCACTTTCCCTCATGAGAGCCTCCAGTGATGCAGGGACTGATGATTAGCATGACAGTGCACTTTGTGCTCAGAGAGGCTTCCCCACCTCTGCCTGTCTGTGGCTCCATCTCTGCAGTGTGTGATCCATTAAATGGCCTCTAAAGGCCCCGGACATTGATTAACGGGTGTCAGTACCCTGTTGAGTTTGAAGGACGGGATACTGTGCATCAGAGAGAGTGGCTGTTAGCAGTTGGCTTAGCACAAAGACTGGCAACAGGGGGAAACGGCCCGACTCTAATCGTTTTAACACTTTTCATACAAAAGCAGAAGTGTAAAAATTACAATTTGACGTTTTATGGGGGCGTTAGGTGCCAGACTATTTCTTGGCCGGGACCTGTAACTTCTTGGAGTTGGCCAAGAAATACAGAGCCGAGGTGAAACCGGGACTTCCAGGTACTGATCCTGAAGCAAGAAAACCTCGTTCAAAATCCCATTGACATATGTAACTAGAAGGGCACTCGCCAAGGCCGATTCTGTAAGTGAAAAATAATGCGTCTGTGAATCGGTTCTGCTCCAAAATGTAATAGGTTCTTCTTTGGCCAATGCTACACCCTTCCACCAAGTTTCATGAAATGCAGGCCAGTTTTTCTGTAATCCTGCTGACAAACAAACAAACCAAAATCATAACCTCCGTAATAACTAAAAATCCAGCCTTTCTCAACAGTATGAGGAGTGATTCACTCCACTTATTACACGGCTTTGTTGAATACTCGATTCTGATTGGTCAATCACAGCGTTCTACGGTCTGTTATTTCTTTATAGCAGACCGTTGCTATGTATAACAGAGAGTTGCTCTGGGTCAGTTCTGATGTCGGACTCTGGAGGAACGTCTTTGTGTCAAATTATTGATATCTTAAGCAAGTAGCCGTGTAATAAGCAGGGTAATGCACAGCAAGCCCGTCATTGTTGGGAAATAATCCCCTTTAGGGCGATGCAAGACCCTTTACGCAAAGCCGCATCGCTCTGTCAGGGTGTATTTCACAACAATGACCGGCTCGCTGTACATTATCCCTTACATATTTAGATAAAGATGGTGATCATTTTCAAAAAAAGTAAACGTCATGCATTCAAAATGTTACTTAAGTAAAAGTACAAAAGTATAATCATTAAAATATACTTTTAAGTACCAAAAGTAGGTTATTCATTATGCAAATGTCCCATTTCAGAATATTAATATATGTCATATTATTAAGATTATTGATGCATTTATGTGTTAATCACTGCAGAGTGGGGTAATTCTAACTACTTTAAGTACTGCTGGGTAGCTTCACCAATAATCAGAATGTATCTGTTGATTATATTTTGTATTAATAATCTGGATCTAAGCAGTAACTAAACCTGTAAGTCGAGTAAAAATAACAATATTTCCCTCTGAAATAGAAGTATAAAGTAGCATAAAATGGAAGTACAAAATCTTACTACTACTACTACTATTACTTGAGTAGGATGTACTTTCCTCTACTGGTTTTTACACTTTGTTTTTTGTACAGATTGAACTAACAAGATATAACGTGTAAACCAGTGAGCTTTAGAGGTGCTGGTAGATGTGTGGCAGCTGCCAATTCTCTGGTGCTTGCTGTTGTTTCCCTTTTCCCTGGTGTTTTTTTGGTTGAGTTGCTGAGTGATTAGAGGGTTATTCAGTTCACCTGTTGCACAGGGTGTGGGGACTGGCTCTTAAATGATAGTTGAGAGCAGCTTGGTGCATTCCCCTCTTGGCCAATCAGGGTGTAACGACGCCCTTTCTGTAGGGCTTAAAAGAGGAGGGAAACTGCACACCCAGTGTCTTTCTGATCTCTCCCTCACTCAATGCAACATGTGTTATCAGCTTTACCAGAAACTCTGGTCTGTTTTGGGCCCTTTTGGGATTCTGTGATCTTTGTGTTTTGTTTATTGAGAGTGTTGACTCCTAGTTGGGGAAACAAGTTAAGTGCCAACCAATTAGGTTACCTGCACTGGGACGATTAGGTGCTATTTGTGCAACAGCTGGCTTGCCTTACAATAGCCTAACGCCTGCAGGCTGTATTTTTGTATTCTATTCATTTGTTGATTTTCAATGAAACCCTTTATACCCATTTCTTTTAGTGTATTTTATTTGGGAAAACTTTAAAGGAGGGTAAAAGGAAAAACACAAACCAATATTTCAGTTTCCTTAATTGTTTGTTAATATAGAGGCATTTGTTCATTATTGAAGAGGCATTTGTTCATTATTATTATTAAGAAGGCATTTTATTTTATATTATTATGTGGATGGGAACTGTTTTTCAGTCTTCTGACTGAACAACTAAAGTCTGGGGAACTCAGTACCGCCACAGATGTATAAGGTGTAAACCAGTGAGCTTTAGAGGTGCTGGTAGATGTATAAGGTGTAAACCAGTGAGCTTTAGAGGTGCTGGTAGATGTATTTTGTTAGTTAGACAGAACCAGACTAGCTGCCTTTCCGTGTCCAGTGTTTATGCTAAGCTAAAGCTAACTGGCTGCCGGCTCCAGCTACATATTTACCCTACCTGACACGAGTGTGGTATCATTCTTCTCATCTAACTCTAGAAAACGAACAAGCTCATTTCATAAAATCTCAAACTTTGTGACTCTGACAGGGTGAGAATGTGACATTTCACAGCTGAGTTGTGTGTGTGTGTGTGTGTGTGTGTGTGTGTGTGTGTGTGTGTGTGTGTAGGCCTATGTGTGTTTGACCAGGAGGCCATGACTGCGCTGTCAGGATGCCATGAGGTTGAAAAAACAAGAAACACTGTGACATTCTCCATTGTAAACTGTAAAAAAAAATATAACAAAATAGAGCCTGACGCGGCGTCTAAAGGACCACGTCTGCCTGCCAGGGTGTGTTTCAAAGCACCAAAGCAGTGAGCTCTTGGTGAAAAGAGGGGCCAACCGAGATCATTAGCATGCATGTGAATGGGTTCGAAAAGAATGAACAGATTATGCATTTGTATGTTTGCTGATGAGATAGAGGGGTTTAGGTCCCTCAGCCCAGTTTGAATGACAAATCCCCACCAGGGGAGGGGAAAGGCCACGGCTAGAGAAGAGCAGGAAGAGGCAGACTTTAGGCTTTTGAGTAAACGTAGTGGGGGTGTGTGATGGTCTCAGAGCAGATGTCCCAAATTGGGCAAAGAAAAGAAAAGAAGACCAAAGGGATCGGCGGATCCTGAGCTTAACTCCTATCTCTCTCTAAATCTGCAAAGTATCTGTGTGGACTGTCGGGGCGGATCGCACCGCCGGGCTGCCAGTCAAAGTTTTTGAGAGGTTGTTTTCAGAGCCCCCTTTGTTGTGGCCCGTGGAGCGTGTTAGCAACAAGGCCGTGAGTGAGAAGGCTGGCTGGCTTGGCTTCAGGGACTCTCCTCTACATGTGCAGGGCTTTACAGTTCGCTGGAAAGATGAGGAGAGACAAGGAACAAAAACACTTCCTCGCCGTCCGAGCTGAGAGCCGGCGCGTCGCACTAGTCTGTTAACGGGGTCGACGCCACCAATGTTGACAGTGATATGTGTCACCGCAGGTTTTTTTAATTAAATGGGAGGATGTTGTTTGACTGAAATGCAGCGTGATCTCTTTTTGTCTATATCACAAAGACGCACACACACACAAACACACCGATTCTTATCGCCTGAAACTACCTACCCAAATAAATGGCCTGCCAAGCATTTGATGGGTTGGCTAGAAATCCCAAATGCTTATAGTGCCTTGGCTGCTTTCAAGTAATCATCCCCATGGTAACACCTGACACCAGCTATTCATCATGCAGCCCATATAAACTCCGGCATTATTCACAACAACACGTCACACAGTCAACTTTTCATACCCGCTGCACACAAAACACGTCTGTGCACGATGATACGTTCAAAATCAAATCCTCCTTATTAAGGCTTAGCTGCATGTCTGCTGTGTGTGTGTGTGTGCATGTGTCGCGTTGCATCATGCACTTCCCTCAGCATTAATTGTCAGTCATTAGAGTTAATATGACAGGTGAAAGTGAATTTGTTAGGATGACTCTAATGTGTTGCTATAGTTTATATCAGCCAGTGGAGCGTGTGCGGCGTCACCGGATGAATATTCAGGAATCAGAGCCTCATTTAGCATCAACACGAGCAGAAATGGAAATTATTTGGCTTTAAATGAAAGTAGATGAGGATGCACACATAGCACAAATAGACCTACTGTATGTTTTGTTTTTTTCTTCCCACTCTCGCTGCGTTTCAACCATCTGTCAGTGATATTGATGTTTCTCACAGAGGGCTACGGGGCGCAGGATGGAGGGAAGGAGCGAGAGTGAGGAAATATTTGTGGGACGTAGTCATACGCATCTTCTCATCATTCCTTCACACTGAGTCTGGGGGCACATATATAGAGACCCGGAGTTTCATATCGATGCTGGACTGCAATCAATTTTAGTCAGTGGAGCGATCAGATCTTTTACTTAAAGGGACTGTATGTAACTTCTTACACTTACACTTTTATAAATGACTGCGGGTCGGTGTTTCCTATGCGCGCTCGCGTGTGGCTACGCTGTTCCAACACAAACTACACAGAAGCAAAACTGCAAAGTTATATCTAGTGAAGCCCGTCTTGTAAAACAGTGTCCACTAATCCTGCTCCAGCCCCTCGACCACGGCCGGAAGACACAGGGGGAGACCATAGCTTTGGTCTCCAGGGCCGGAGTCAACGCTGCACTCTGCTCCTCTGCCTGCCTTCACTCACACACCGCACTCGTTCTCACTCGCTCCACCTCTCACGTGCATGCGCGCACACTACACACTGCAGAAGAGTTACGTTATCGTCTCCGACCAAAACTCCAGTGTCTCCCCTGTTCCTTCTGAACACGGTCGGGAGGCTGAAGCAGGAAACCCAGTATCAGGTTTGATTCATGGAGAGACCTTCGTCTTGTCAGCCGACATTACTGCCAAGCAGCTGAAATATAGAGTGATATTGTAGTTTTAGCTGACGTGTGTCGCCTCACTGTTTTGATTAATGCTCGTTCATGTCTATGTAGAGCGAGCACGAGCAACAGGGTGCTGACTTTCACTGACTTAACAGCCACAGGTGTCGCTGTTGACAAGCAATTTCTGGTTCTTACATAGAGTCTCTTTAAAGGTTGCTAGTGTTCTTCAAAAAAATGTTGTTATATTTGTTGAAATTCTCATTACATTCCGACAGCAATCAATGAATCAAATGCTCTCACTGTGGGTGTCGCAGGACCGAATAAGATGATTGGACGGGCTACCTTCCTGCCTGTGTGCGTGCACTCATTGCGCGTCACCGGAGTCTTCCACAAGCTGCCAGCTTGTGAGTAGGCTACTAACAACATCAAAAGTGTGGTTTTGATTAATTATTCCACAAAGTTCCTTCTGCACATCAACAGGCATGTAGGCAAAACATTGTGAATCACTTAAAACTTGTCGGTGTGCTCATAACTCCCTCAGGGCCGCCGTTCCTGTCAGTCTTTCACCCGGTGTCTCCATCCTGGCCAAAATGTTGTCTGGAGCTCCACATTTTAATTATAATAGCCTACAGGTACATGTGTGGCTTTGGTGAGCAACATGATGTGATAGAGATTGTTCAGGGTTCAAAACTAAAGTTGAAAAATAATTTGCGTAGTCCCAGACCAGAGGCCTGTACTATGAAGCGAGTTCAACATACCCAGAGTATCTTCTCGTTATCTGGCTTCACTAACCCTAACAACCGAGATCCCGCTAAACGGTCCTACGAAGGTGGTTTCACATGAACGGGGCAGGGTTTATAACATCTGACCAATCACAGACATGGAAATGTCTACTGATTTGCAGACAGATAGGCAGAGCGGCACACTTTACAAAGAAAAGCAAACTATAATATTAAACAAATACGAAGAAGTTAAACACATAATCCAGGCTAAAATGAACACAGTTGAAGCTGCCAAATGCAGGAAGGACAGCTGGCAACAAAAAATAACTCCCGATGTGTGAGTGCGTAAATTAACAGATTTATTAATTTAACGGAATACTCAAACGTCAGATATAGTCATCTAGATATAAATAGCTTTTAGAAGTGTAATGACTGAATGGATTACACTTCATTATGACATTTAAAGGTCCCATATTTTAATAAGTGAGATTTTCATGTCTTTTTATAATATAATGCAGGTTGAAGTGCTATATAAATACTGTGAAACTATCAAAACGTCAATATACGGAGAAACACACACAATTCCGTTGCAAATTCTGTTGAAATGCACTAAAACGAAGCGTTTCAGGCAAAGGGTAAATACAGATATATTCAGGCAGACAGTGTGAGGAAAATAAAGGGTTTTATTTTTTAACATTAAATCATGTAAACATTTTCTAATAGAAACACAAAATACAAGTATGAACCTGAAAATGAGCATGATATGGGACCTTTAACAAATATGTGGCGTGTATGACTATTTCAACCTTCTTTGAGCTGCGTCCCCGTCCCCGAAACGGACTCGAGTACAACAGAGTATTAGGGCCACATTGAGGGGGAAAAAAGAGATTTTATTATAAGAATAAAGTCATAACTTTACGAGAAAGAAAGTCGTAATATTAGGAAAACATATTACCAGCAACCAACAAAACGGGAGAGAGGACATAGCAGCCTGAGCCTGCTTCTGGACGGGTAGCAGCTGTTCGTCTCGGTTCATTTCTTCGGAATAAATGCAGTTTCTTGCAAAATCTTTTCAAGGTCCTGATACTGATAATAATGTGGTGCTGATGTACCAAAAGATTAAGTGTTTCCTTATTTGTGAAACTGAAGTATAACTTCACAAGATGCTCCACGTTCCTCATTTTCACACGCTGCTCTATTTCCCCTCTAAAATAACACGTAAAACTTATGACTTTATTCTCGTAATATTACGACTTTTTTTCTCGTAAAGTTGTGACTTCATTCTCTAAATCTCAGATTTCCAACCCCCCTAAATGTGGCCCTAATACTCCGTCGTACAAGAGCAAGTTAAAAAATAAAAAATAAAATATATAAAAACATAATTCAAAGCGGTAAGCACCCACAGCAAAGTAAAGCTGCAAGCCGCAGCCGCGAGCCACTTTCGCCCGAGCCTTTCCAAGCCGACCTTTAGCCGGTTGCGGCGCACCGCCTCGTATGCGGGACTCCCTAGCCTGCCGTGTGTTGCTCACACCCTCCAGCTGGCTGTTACCGAGGGTCTTTTGGCAGAGAAATGTACTCATATTGGTACATGGTATCGGCGAGTACCCAAATGTAGGTATCGGTGCATCCCTACTTTCCATTTACGAGGTCGTGAATACGACATGAGGGGGGCGTTCATATGGACTCATCAACGTAAACACGGTAAACACGACCCCATTTGAAGGCACCATAGGTTCAGCCCCACAAGCTGACAGCATGGCTGTACACAAAGTGTTTTAAAGTATTAATTCAGCACAAAGAATTCAGCTTTTTAAAGCGTTCGTCAGGCTGAAATATTGCTGTTCATTGTTTTGCTTCAGCTTCAAAGAGTGGAGTAGAAGAAAGCTGTGCTCCCAACTGCTAGAGCTCCACTATCTGTGGACTGCAGATAATGAGGTGGTATCTGTTAGCCGGAAGAGAGCAGCCCGGCCGGACCAGAGCATCAGTCCGCGGAGAATCGGCGTCTCATCCAGTCAAACAGTAGCGTATGGTTTTGTCAGGTAGGCCTACATCCTGAATTCCTCCAGGTTTAATGTCTCCATCAAAAGGAGATCAAAAGGAAGGGATTAGAGCAGCATAACAGAGGTAAGTGTGGAGAGGAGTCTTCGCTAAACTCCAGAGCGCTTTTGATACAGCTCATCCCTGCCAAACCGTAGCCATGGCAACAGCGGAGAGGGAAGTGTGCAGCATTGATAAGAGTGCGACAGGGGATGAAGGGGTTGACAGATCATTTTGGAGAAGTCTGACCCTTCTGCAGAAGGACCGTCGTCTTGTCTGGGAAATTAATACCATACGCAGATGGTGTGTAGAGATTGACAGTCGCGGACCCAGTTCTTTCTGTGGTAGCAATTTAACACATATCATACTACAAAGTGTTAACTTCAGACACTAGTGAGGGTATTTTCACACTGTAAATGTCTGTGACTGGGTCTCTTCTTCAAGTCCTTTAGGATTTATCTGCTGTGCCAAGCTTACTCTGCTCCACATTGTTAGGGAAATATGCACAAAACTCCACTAGCATGCCTGTAGCTGGGCTTTAGCACGGTGCTACAGCAATGGGCGTCATGCAGAAATTCCACATCAAGGGCTCCAGTTTATAAAGGAACGGGGTCAGGTATGGTGTCAAATTAAATATCGACACTGTTGCTCTTCCCTAATTTGTTAAAACCGGCCCGTCTTGCGTGTACGATTTTGTGTAAACAAGACTCACTGAAAACCACTGGGAATGCTTCATTTCCTCTCTTCGTCTCTGAGCACATGAAGAGAGAGAGGAAGAGGATGAGCAGTGTGCTGTACAGTAGAAGGGCCTCCAGCCTGCCTCAGGGGCAGCACGGCGGATACAGCGTATGATTTCACAAACAACGTTAGTTTTTGCACCACTGATTCAGGCAGAGTGTACTTAATTAGTAAAAATGGACACTAATTGAGCCCCAGCTGTATGGTGAGGGTGAAAAAAAGCAAATCTCTAAGCACACACCAACCCAAGAGCTCCAAGTCTCTCTGATCCTCTTCTCCCCCCTGAGCTCCGTCTGTTCACTCACTGAGCGTGGCGGCTTGTTAGCACACTGGGAGATTTGTAAGGATAATGAAAAGTCGGGAGAAGATGGGAGATTCAGCATGAAGAAGAGGGACTTCATGACTTGTTCTTTGCTCAACAACATGTTGTGCGAGTGTTGTAGTGGCTCTAAAAAATCTTCATGATCAGCAGTGTATGATTTACAAATGTTAAAATTAAGATGTGGCATTGAGCTGTGCATTTCATAATGCACAGGGATTGTTTTTGAATTTGCACATTTTGTTCGGCGACGGAGCGTCGAGCAGTAAATATGATTTCAGGATCTCAGCCAGACTGACTCAGCGGCTGCAGCTAAATGAGCGAACACAACAAAACTTGAAAGCTGACTTTACTAAAGCATGTAAATGGGCTTTTCCCTATGCTAATGGAAATGGAAATTTCCACAAAAATATAAACTATACAGCCAGGAGGCAAAGTAGAAATTGTTAAATGCGACAAATTTGTCTTTTTATATGTGCACAAGGAGGCTGCGTGTTTCTACACCGAACACGAATCTGTGGAAATGTTTTAAATCAGTCAGATCTGCTTCGTTATATGTGCAGGTTTCTCTCAGTATATGTTTATTTTCTTGTGTTATAGACGGTAAACTGACAGATATGTTCATGATGCACACACAGATGCTCTCACATGCCACGCAGAATGATCACGGTAATTACTGATCATTGCATTTGAGTCACAGTTGTTTGTTCTGTCTGGCAGGATCATGCAGTATGTAGCATCTCGTGTCCCTTTAGACCAAATTAATGTAGTTTATCAACAAACAATAAATTAATTATGGCATGCACTGTAAGGTCAAGAATAAATTAGAATATTGGCTTGAATATATTTATAAAAGGAAAGCAAATCAAAAGAATTTGCTTTTTAGTTTTCATCCTCATTTTGCACACGCACTCGTCACACAGCTGCTGACATCTTAAGTGAGGTCAAATGGTTAATCCAATCAGCTCTTTGAGACTGCAAAGAATAAAAACATTATAATGCATGACATGTTCGCGATTAATAAATATATTTTCCTGCCATAAGAGGAAATTCAAATTAGCAATATGCCTGTTAAGTATGCCTTGATGAACATAATCAAACTAATTTAACTGTATAAGATGAATTATTTACAATCAGTATGGTATTAACGTTACACTTCTCGTCTGTAAGCTCGTTGTTCTTTCTTTCTACTGACTGTACTACCCAGTGATGGTCAGTTCTCTTGATGTTCATCGCCGATAGCCTGCAAGCTTCTTCTTGGCAAGAACACAGACGCTTTTCTACCAAGTTAGACTGCAGAGTGTAGTTAAAAAGCTCCTCGGTTTCTATAAGCTTCTAAGAGAAAACACTGCATGTTCTCTTGTGAGTTTTCATGTCTTCTTCATCGTGTCCTGGTCATCAAAGGGCTGGCGGGAATTCAGACTCCCTGTAATCTGATTTTAGGAGGACTGAAGAAAAAGAGACTTTCCTGCTGTTTCAATCAGGCTGTGAAACAGCGACTGAGAGAAGAGAGACGATGTGTGTGCGTTAAAGCTTCTCTATATGATCTCCAGAGCATTAATATGGCAGCAAACAACTATTTGCTATCTAAAAATATAGAGTAATATCTACCTGAGCAGAGAATGAAGTTGCTCTCCCTCTGTCTGTGTTAAATCCAAGCTTCTCCATGCTTAGCTGACATAGCCGGGCCTGGCCTGCTTTTAGTACATGTTTGTGCATGTGAGCGTGCCCCACTGGCTAGCTCATGGCCGCCAATCTGCATTGCGCTCATACGGCGTAGTATAAATAGCGTGCGAGTCCGCTGAGGGCTGGCGAGAGGTGTCGTGGATGGTTCAAACAAAAACAGACTTTCAACTGGGAGACCGATGTTTGTGTTCTGTGTGAAACTAAAAGTCACATTGACTTGTTTTGTCGCGTCAGTCTTTAGTCACATGACTCGTCAGTCCCGTGAGTCAGATCAGTCAGTCGTCACGTGAGTCGCTAGTCAGTGAAGTTAATGTCAACCGTGACCGTTTCCTGACCCTAACTAAGTGGTTGTGTTGCCTAAATGGAAGTTTATTTTGGAAGGACACTGTGCAATTAACAAGTGTATCTTGACACGCTGTCCTTGGTCCGTCCAAAGGTAACGCAAGAGGGGTACCCCGTGCCTTGGTCTCCGATGCTGAGGGGCAATTACCAAGCGGCGAGTGAGATTTGGGAGTGAGAATGTGTTGGTTTTTACTGTTAGCAGCCGTCGCCATGTTGAGAGCCGAGCGGAGGAAATAGAAATGCTCCCAATCTCGCATTTAGCACCTTTAAAGGTAAAGAGGAAGAATATACGAGGTAAAGCTTGTTTGTTTGTCACAGAGTAAATAATCATAAATATCATCAACACTTTAACATGGCGTATGATAATGTGGTGTTACATTGTTACATTGTCCTTGTGAGTCATCTTAAAGGTGCAATCCATTATTTTAAACGTCAATGTACTAGTGATGGGGAGTTTACGACTCAGCCTGTTGTATAATGTCTTCTGTGGCTCTGAAGGAGCTTCTGACGTCTGAGAAAATAACCCTGATGATGTCATAGGGATGTCACCGGGGTTATCTCATGTCCCACACATTTTTAACAAAAACCTGCTTAATAGAAAATGGGGGTGTGGAGATTGAAAGACATGACAGGGAGGGCCTAACAAAAGGTGCTTTTGAGTTGCATTATAGGAAATGTGGTATCCAGTGGTTTAGGAGCTGAAGACTTTTGATATTTCAATACTTCCCTTTAATAATTCTTTATAATGTGACGCCTTATAACAGAACATACACCAATCTAATATTTCTTTCCCTGAATACAAACGCTTGAAAACAAGATTAATTAAATTGTTTTTAAGCCATTTTGAAATGTTAAGCTTCTATTTGAAATCTGTCTTATAGCTGCAGTTGGCGGTTAGAGGTCCAAGATGAGTCGACCTCCTGTCTGCATGAAGCACACACCTTTTTCTCCAGTGATTTCCATTTAAGGATGCTGATGAATCCAGCAAGGACCAGAGTTTAATCTTATTCTGGGAGCTTAAATTCTGGACTGTATTTTTCACAAAAGTCCTGTGAACGTTACCAGCAGCCACCGAGCGCGATCAAAACAAGATATGGAAGTTTTAGCGGAGTGAAGGGCACACTTGATTTAATTAAGAGGGAGATTTTTTTTTCCCGGTGCTGACTCATAATCGTCTTGTTTTTCCTCTGCTGTGCCTTCCTATTATTTTCTAACATATACAGTAATGAAAGTCTGTGCTGATTGCAAGAACACTGGCGGATCCTCTGCTCATTTTAACACATTAACATAGTTTGCAACAACTAGATGAGCTCTTGATGAAAGCGATTTGATTAGAAAATGGTGGATGGTTATGAAGGCTAGAATACCTCAGTTAATTCAACTTAGAAGTGTTTTTATATGATAGTCACTGATTGCACTTCTCCTAAAAACACCAGCGCATTTTATAGTATTATTCACATCACTAGCAATTTTACAAACCTAAAAATGATTTTGGTTATAACAAAAATGTAGTGTGAACTTGAGTAATATTATATCGATTTACATCAGATTAATGACCTATGGACGTTGTGGCAGCATTGTGATGTAAAGAAATGGAGATCATTTCACATTAATACCCCCAGGTGATTTTCAATGTCAATAAAATCAACCTTAAACATAAATCAACTGAAGAGTGACAATACTATCAGCTTAATTTGCTGATGAGCTTTTATTGCAGCCATTTAAATCAATAATTTATTTATCTAAGTGGGGGACTCATATATCAAACGATCCCTCACACAGAGATGAATGATCATCTTGAGGATTCTGGTTTTGAAACGAATTAAAGATGTACCAAGACTGCAGAATACATTAAAAGATAAATGCCTCATAATATTATTATAAAGGATATGTCTGGTGATATTCTGGATTTTTTGCTATTGTGCGGCATCGCCCTGTCTGGGTTTCTTTCACAGCAATCTTTTTCTTTGTGAGTGTGTTAGCATGCTGACCTTAGCTTTTAGTTCAAAGTACCACTGTAGACTATTAAACTGCCAGTAGTATGCTTCACCAGAAGTGCTTGTCTGAAGTGCTTCGGCGACCCCCTCCCCCACACCTTTACAGAGTCAGAATATAATCCGACATTCACACCGTGTTTGAACTCTCTAGCTCTCTTTTTTCTTATTCCTGACACAACCATTTCCGTCACCTTCTCTGTGTAAAGACCAACACCATAAATGTGGGTGTGAATGTCGGATCGTTGGTTTCGGCAAGTTACAGTAATAGTCGGACAAAACCCCCCCTAATCTGACGTCTGAAAGGTGTGGGGGTAGAAGGTTTCTGAAGCTATTGGACCATCCAACACGCAGTTCTGAGAAAGTACACTAGTCTTGTTACAAAAGGTTCAGATATGTCCTTAAACAGCTGGGCACTGTAGTTTTTAGCAAATGTTACTTAAAGTGGCAGTAGGCTGTACATTTTTGGCATCATTGGGCAAAAAATCCATAATAACCTTTCAGCATATTGTATTCAAGTGTTCTGAGAGATAACTAGACTTCTGCACCTCCTCATGGCTCTGTTGTCAGGCTGACCTCAGATCAGCTCTTACTGCTTGTTTTCCTCCGGTATGTAAAATCTTGCAAATGGCGTTAGGAGCACCGGAGGACACAGGAGGACACAGAGGCACAAGATTTTTGTCAGGTTACCTCTTTCATGCACTACTGTCAGGATAAAGCGACCGTTTTATAAAAATAACTTTTTTTAATCATATTTCCTCCAATCTCGCCTACTTCAGCTTTAAGCAGGAGTAAATGGGGAATTCGTTAAGGATTAATTTCAGCAGTGTATTAACACACATTTGGTGCTCCAGTGAGTATTTACAGCAGCAGGACAGTATATTGAATTGACTCAAAATAAACTACAATGTCCACGTTCATTTAATTTAATAGTTTAATAGTTTTTTAATAACAAGGGAGGTCTATGGCACAGAGGAATAAGATATATCAGGCTTTAGCTACACTCATAATACTTAGTAGTAGGATGAATTCCCCGTTGGTTTTGGTCTTTTTGTGGGATTTGTTGACAATGAAAAAAAATATATAGAATATCACCAGACTTCTCCTTTAAGCGTGTTGAGTTTCTTATGCATAAATCCTTTTAATGATCAATACTTTTTGTTTTTCATGAGCAAAAGCCAACATATTTGCGCTCTTTTCTGAATTTATGTATCCCCATTACTTTTCTATGAATCTCAACCGGAGACTAAAAACGCCCTCAGGGCCGCAAACATGAAAACAGCAAGGTCAGTATTTACTCTGGCGTTGGTAATATAAAGCTCATCTCAGCACTAGTGTCTCCAATTACGACAGACCACTGGGCTCGCTGCTCTTCCTTAATAGCTTCCCCCATATCTGACACTCTTCATTTCACGTAATGAGAGTCTTCAAGATGTGAATAAAGGTATGCATGTGATTTGGTACAAGGGCTGAAAATGAGATATATGCCTCGGGGCTCACTTCAAACAAGACAAAAATTACAGCTCGAGAGAAACTCTGCGGCTTCAAACCAGACATCTGTTCTCCGTCCCTCATTGGGGCTGAATGGAAGCAGCCTGGGCCTCGGTGCCAAGGAGCCTCTTGTCTAAATCTTTGCCAACTTATTTGTCACCGCGGCCTCATTGACCAGAGAAACAGCCAGCCACTCAGCCTAATGGTACGGTCATCTGTCGGTTCATCTCACAACTCGCAGCTAAAACCTTATGACACAGAACATCAGAGGGAAGTGGAGGAGGAAGAGAAGAGGAGTGAAACCGAATCCCTGCCTGGATTCACTCCTTGCTGTTAACACCGTAAAGTCACCTAAAGTTTATTGCCCGTCCATTTGCGAGCAATCCAAAGAGAGGCTTTGCTCTCCCAGGAAGCCTCAGAAAGCTTTAACTGCCTGACCTTCCTGTGTTTTTATGGACCCGGGGAGCAATTTAACATGTTTTAGTTTCTCTCTGCTAAGATGCAAGAGAGCGATAGGAGGCAGGAAATCAGCATCGGCTATCTGACCACGGCAGTATCTGCCCGAAACATCTCGATCCCATGCGTCAGCGCTCGGCCCAGCTGGCCTCATGGAAGTCTGTCCAGCAATCAGAGTTTATCATAAACTGGTTAAAAAAGTGCATTATGCAATTAGCTTGAAATATATGTTCCTGTAATAGAGCTATTTAAGAAGCTGGAGGCTGCTAGAGACATCTGACTGCATCAACAATAGACAAGAAGAAGACAGCGGGGTCAAAGAAAAGAAGTCTCTAGAAGCTCGCTGAGTCCCGGATAAAGAAACTGTCATACAGCTCCAGTTTATCTTTTAATTAACATATCATACGCCAAGACAAACACACCATCAATAATGCAACAGCAACATGCTTCAATATTAATGTCAGATGAAATGAGGTAATTAGACGGGGTGGGATGGGGTGGGGGACTATTTTAAGCGCATGTCCGCCCCGGCTACCCGAGTTATTCAGTTTAAAAGAAAAGGGAAAAACAGAGCAATGAGAAGAAGAGGAGAGCAGCTGACGCCATGTGTGACTGTGGCCAAACAGGAGGGGACCGAGGGCCAACATTTTGTTTGTCGGGAAGAACAAATGGTGACAAACGATGGCAAATTGGAGTGAAGGCCCCCCGCTGAGCTATGGTCTGCTCAGTGGGGTCCCAATGGAGCAGAGGTGCTAGCTCAGGAGAATAAAGACACACATGTATAAAGTTATCGAAATGTAATAAAGTTGGAGGCGTGGCGTGCATACAGAAACACCCTCAATAAGATGCCAGAGAAAAGAGGCGTTGGGAGACGACACACACACACACACACACACACAAAGGCTCCCTGACTATCTAATCCAATGTTTCACATGAAAGAGTTGAGCCTCTGCTGAGGACTAAAACAGCATTTGGCTTAATCCTATAAATCTATATGATAGAGACAGATGGAAAGTAAGTTCTCTGTTTCTCTGCCTCTGGGAAAAGAAAAAAAAGTCACCCCACACCCCTGGTTTCCAGCCTCGTCCTGCGGGGTGAAGTGAAGCTCTCTGCGGCGCGTAGCAGAAGAAGAAGTGGTAACCACAACACGCTCATAAATAGATTCCGGGGGCCGGCTCCAGCCATGTACAAAAAGGTGTATATCATTTAATTGGCTGGATAAGACAAAGATTTTTAATTTCCCCTGAGATGTGGGTTGCCAACTTTTGTTTTTACACCGCAGAGAAGAAGAAGTGCACTCAGAGCAGTGCCAGGAATTTACAATGTTCCCTTTTCCACGGGCGATGCATGCATTTTTTTTTCTCTCCTCGGAGAGCTCCACAGATATTGGATTAATTATGGATGTTTGAATATCAACCCCGATAAAAGACTCTTACTAGTCTGTATACCTTGGTGTGTCTGCGCTCTGTCTCCTAAGACCTATCATGGCATATGCTTTGGCACAGTGGACACACTCTTACAGCTTTTCCTCTCTCGCTTCCCTTCCTCCCTCCTCCACACAGACAGGCCATTGTGTGCGGGCACAGATGAGATTTGCATGCATGTTAGACTGGATTACACATGCAGGCTCTGGGAACCTGGACCCCTGTGGTCTCCCTTCACTGTTTGGGCCCGGTTCTCCTTTCAATCTACAACTTCAAACAAATCCCACAGCTTAATTGGCTCAGGAACGTACAAAATCAGAGGTTACATTCCTAGATTTCGGGAGAGCGGGAGAAAAGGTTTTTGAGTTACTTCGCAGCTGTTTCAAAATCAATCTCTATTGAATTTTACATCCATCAGCGATCAGATTCATAACTCGGGGAGATGAGAGTGTGCGAACGGGTTAATCCTCTAAGTGATATGTATAATGAGAAACTTAATCCTTGATCTGAAGACGCTGCGTCTAAGAGGGTGGAGATTGCAGATAAGAGCAGCCAAATCTCCTTAAAAATAGCCGAGGACACAACATCAATCTGACGGGAGATGCAACAAACATTTCATGAATTGATTTTAATTTCGTATGTCAATACTTTCCTTGATCACGTTTGTGTGTATGTGTGTGCGAGCGCTTTTTTTGGTCAAGCCTCTCCATCATCCATCAGTGTATTTATAGTCCATTTGTTGACAACGAAGCAGCACTAAAGTGCCTGCAAACAGACAATGAGAACATTTCATCTCAAAGCACTCGTGTGTCATTACATTTATTCATATGAGCATTAAAGTAAATTGTCAAATGCTGTCTCCTTTAAGCAGCTAAGCTCCGCGGAGCCTCTCTGCTCAGCAGGATTATAAATGAGATAGGATTTAATATTGATCCTCGCCTGACCTCCTATGAAGCTCTCATCATTTTATAATATTCTTCACACATACTGTTAATGGGATCAATGGGCTCCCACATGTCCATGCGCACATAAACCTTGACCTTAAACGCTGTCAGACAACAAGCATGACAGGGATTTTTTTTTTAACGTCACAGGAGGATAAAGAAGGGTGATATGAAACGTGAAGATCGTCTGTTTACTTAATCAATCGATCGTGTACAGCAGAGAGTAAGAAGAGTTTCTTATTTCTCATCATTTCTTCATGCAGCAGGTTGAACCGGCCTGAATCCACCCATGAAAATAAGGCCTCAGTTTAAACCATAGAAATAGAATAGGAGTAGAACCACAGACTATATTCAACATGAACGACGCGTCTCCACTTCCTCCCACTGTACAAGAGCCAAGCCAAAATATCCCGGATAAGGGTGCTGCCATCTTGAGATTTTGACGTCATTTTGAGACAGAGTCTGCGCAGTAGTGATCGGGCGGTGGAGCCATGGCATCGAGGTCATCTGCTTGAACCAATCGCGAGCCGAGCACGGCCGCAGCTTCAGAGCGAGAGAGACTCACAGCAGCCAATCATCACGTCACACACACTTTTACGGCATCAAATAACTAATTAAAACCAAACATATCCGTAAAAAAAACACCTGAACATCCATCAGCATGATAAGAACTACCTAAAATCACAGAAACCATCCTTGGTAAAAATTAATTTGATGTGTACTTTTGACTTTTTAGTTTGGCCCATGTCCCATCCACTAACATGGAGGTGGCGGACTATATGACCTATACTGCAGCCAGCCACCAGGGGGGAGATCAAGATGTTTTGGCTTCACTTTTGGGAAGCTGTCATGCCGTTCATCTTTATATAGTCTGTGAGTAGAACAGACAAACTGTTTTCCATGGTCATTTGACTAGTACAAAAGTAAATGGTGATTGTTGTTAGTTGTGTGAGTGAGGGGCCGTAAAGTTTGGTCGCAGCTCGTCGGTAGCTTGTCCTTCTCCGGAGCAGTGGGGAGTGAACTAACTAGCTAGATGTCCACTAGTTAGATAGCTAGCCTGCTAGCTTTCTAATTCCACCATGCTTTAATGGTACACTTGTTACAGAAAAGGAGCTGAACAAAGTTGTGACTCATCTGGCGATAGCGTTGTGCTCTCCTACGTTGTGACAAGAGAGTATGGATGAAGCATTAAGTTAAAGTTTCTCTCTATGCTTTGTAACATTACTAACGTTACTCCACTGCTCGTTTAGTCGTTACTGCAAAACCTTTCCTCAGTGAGTCTGTGACTTGCCGTAAGTCGGTTTAGTCCTCTACAACGGTCACAATGGCAACGGTACACATAAAAATGGCCGCCGCTCTAACCATCCGTTGATTTGAATGGGAATGTCCGTTCTACTCCTATTCTATTTCTTTGGTTTGAACACTTTTACATTTTGGCTCCATAGCACATTGAGCTTTGCTGAGTAACGCCACCTTCAAAGGGCCAGACCGTGAAGTATTGGATAATTTTACCTCACACTGGAACGAAACCAGTTGATGAGCAAATTTACTGTCTGCTCTGAGGCTCTCTGGTGGTGCCGCTGCTGCAGGAAGAAAAAACTCTCTCTCTCTCTCTCATCGCAAAGCAACACCGGGTTCATAAGCAAGCCACATACCTAAATGAGCCTGATAATTATCTGAATATATTTCCATTGCTATTACAATGGGTTGCAATCAATGAGCGAGGCTGCTTTAAACTCAGTGCTCGTGTATGTCCCAAAGGCATTAATTTCACTAAGGCTCACATATGAGTACGGGGGTGGATGGTTGGTGTGGGTGGAGGCAATTGATTCAATGTATCTGAGGCGATGCCAGGCGCGCAGAATACAAACACACTGTGATGGGAGCTATAAGAAATGCAGAGGGGGGGCTACCTGTACACATATGCATACCCCACGAGCACCGCCGTCACATGTAATAAATCAAATCATTTGCCTTCCAGCCAGACAGTCCTGTTTTTGAATCTAAAGCTGCTTATGAGAAAAGGGGACATGAAAAATTGTGATTCATCGATACCGAGCCACGAGCGCGCCGTCCCCTCTCTTTCTGTTTTCCCACTCCCCTGTCAGCTCATTAGTTGCCCATCTCGATAGTACTATAAGGTGTAGATTCAAACTCACAGCGTTATGCCAGCTCACACACATAATACTGCGAATTAAATGAAGAAAAACTTTCACATAATTGGTAGCAAATTCCCCTCCTACACACACACACACAGTCTTGGACTTGAGCCACACCCTGGCAATGACATCCAGAAGTCAGGTTCTTAAGTCAGCAACAATAACGGTGAAACAGTAAATCTTTGACCGAGCTGGCAGGAGACCAACTCGCTGACATCTATTTAAAGGATTTTTTAAATGAATTGCCTCCACCACAGAAGCAAAATTACATCCTGAATAAATATATTCCTGTAAAATTAAATATCTTAATGATTTGTAGGGATAAATCTTTCGGCACAAAGAATGGATGGCAGCGAGGAGGGGAGAAAAAAAATGAATCATGGAATGAATATTGCTGGCCTGATTTCATTCCCCTTCCTATTTTTCACCAGACGATAACTCATCTATCATCTCCGAGCCATTAACAGCCATCCTCAGTCCGGCTATACAGTAATGCCATCAGGAAGACGAGAGCCACTCTCTGCCCCTCTTCTGCCGCTAACATAATTGTTACACACTGGCTCCAGTCAAATGCTGTTTTCCTCTTTGTGACCAATTACCTTTATCTTTGTTAGACGACAGCGTCAATTTGCTTTCATAGCCGGCAATGCAGAAACAGTGAAAACAGGCCTGGATGAATTTCCCTTTGATGAAAAGTGGGTATATTTTACTAATCATCTGCTGCATGAGTAATGTTTTTTTGGGGAGAACTCTATTTTTTTTCAGGTCACTTCCATCCGCGGCCCAGATATATTTTTCCCTCAGTTCAACAATGTGTCATATGGATATAAAAACAAGAAGATTCAGATTTATGTAGAACAATTGTTCATTTTTTCCAAATATATTTCATAAACCCTGTCTTCATTACCTCAGGAAGCAGTGGCTTTCGGTCATGAAACAGAGATTGGGATCACATTTTCAGCACTCTGCCTCTGCATAAGAAATACAGTATATTTGTAGATGTTATTCTCTTCTTTTCGTTACTTCAACCCCACTCCTTACCTGATGTTTCAGATGGTTTGTTTACACAGAACCATCTGAAAAGCCATCATTGAGGGCAGGCACTGTCAAAAAAATACTTGTCAGGTGATTGAATGAATCGTCTGTCAATCAAACTCTTGCCGAAGCTAGTCGGTAGAAGAGCGAAAACATCTTTTCCATTGAGAAAAGCCTTCAGTGCCGTTCTTTGCTCTTCTTTCAATGAAGAAATACTCTCTAGTTCTGATATAACTATTGCAGCACCTACGCTAACCTCTTCAGGAGCAGCCATTGTCGTTTTTTAACGAACTTTCACCTCGGTCGTGTCTAGAAGGTAACCCAGAAGTTGCAAAAACGTGCGAAAACTCTCACGAGACTCACTGCACACCTATCATAACCTTAACCATTCCATGTCAATGCCTCTGTTCGTTCCAATACCCATACAACCATACTGTTTAGTATGCCAGAAAAAAAGATTTAGTATGTCCCAATACATAGTATGTCAGATGCAGTATGCCAAAAAAATACCAGGATGTCCTACTACATCTGGTCGCGTTTTGCAGTGTGCAAGCCTGCATGCTTTTCTGGCTATTCTGACCCACAATCCTCTCTGCAGTGGATATATGAGCAAGAGGGTCAAAGTTCAAGCGCGATGTTATGACGAAGTAGTATGTCCTCACTTGTATGCATACTGCATGCAGCAGTATGTACTTTGTAATAGCAGCTGCAGTATGTATAAAAGTAAAAAGAAAACGATTTTTAATTTGGAACGTAGTCATGGATTTTCCGTGTGATATGTGATCCTGCTTGAATTATCTTGTGATAATTCAAGAATCCATCCGCCGTGCAAGGTAACCCCAACTCCACCCTACACTTTGCAAAATGCTGTTTGTATCATAAAAGGCAAAAATATGGATCATTATTGGTTAGAGGAATATGTAATTATATAAGAAACAAGAATGTGTAGTTTCTGTGTTTGTTCGAGCCTTGTGAAACCTACAAAACTGGTCCTAGGTCAGGTTCCTTTACACCATAAAATGTACCTGTGTCCATTAGGCTATTGCCAGTAAGAAATATCATTGACCATCATTGAGCATGGTACTGTCCTAACAATTGGCCTAACAGCAACAAATGGAAAATCTGGGATTAGAAATAGGCCTATAAATATATCAAATTAAATGTCTTTAAACCATCAACTATGCTTCTTGAGAGATTCATGTATACGCTTGCATTTTTTCCAACAAGTTATCTTGATTTAAAGGCATTAAACACTGAAATTTATGTTACTGTTTCCTTGGCTCTGCTCTCTGAAAAGGTGTTGTCTCAAGCTTTTTGTTTGATTCATCAGACACATGTTGTATATGTGTAAAAAGTATAAATGGGAAGGTGTTAGGGACAAAAATACTTTGTGTCACTTTTGCCTTAGGGCAACAATATTCAGAGAGTTAAACCACTCAGGCTTGGTGTAATCTGTACCTAACAACATTCGACTTGGATACTACAATGTAGTTCAGTGCTCACAGTTCAGTTCATTGTACAGCAGGAAGCACACTAAAAGAAAGCACTAAACACTGAATAACGGTTAAAGCTACCAAGACATTTTATTCACTCTACTGAATAGCTAAAATAACGGAGTTGCTCTTCCTCAACATGACATGAAAACAGTTCTATAGAAAGCAGACTGAGCCATTTATAGTTAGGCAGTAGTACAACATGCAGACGCTTCCACTAAAGCTCTACTACAGCCTCATCTGTTCACAACTAGCCTCACCAGAGTAACCAGGGTTTCCTCTCTCCAATTACATAATATTATTTTATCTCTGGCTCTTAACTTCCTTCCTCACAAAACTCCATCTCCATTGCGACAAACTCTCATCCGTGCTTCACAGAAATAATTGTTGGCTCCTCCATCAAATGGTTGTTCTGTGTATCTTTAAAATTTCATAACGTGTGCGTCTGTGCCTATCTTTGGTATATTTAACATAAAAGCCCAAGGCCTCTGACTTTTCTATTTATGTCCTTGGGGGATTGTGTGTGCCGCCTCTATAGGCTGAGTCGGAACATAGTTGACTGCACTGATACGATCTTGTGTATGAAAGCAGGATCATCACGATGTAGAGGAGAAGTGGTTTGTCTGGTACCATATGGAAAAACCTTTTATAAATGATATAGAGTGCAATCGCCTTTAAAGGCACTAAAACACATTTTCTCAATCAGCTTGTTACTATGAGCGATGGGTCCAATACATGAACACAACATTTTCTGCAAAAAGTTGAACATTTTTGTTTATTTCACATCAGAGATTTTTTGTATTTTTTGTTTGGCGGGGATTGGTCAGAAAAAAGTGATGTCACTTCTGTACACCAATCAGAATTTAGGAACATTATAATCTGGTCTTAGTTTGGTCACCGTCAATCAAATCTGATCAAACCACGGAGACCTGTTGAGTTTTTAACTGTGACACAAATAATACCTATATAATGTAAGCTATAGTTTGTTTCTTTTTATTTAGTCATGAATATTCAGGATGTTCGCATACACCGTTCGTATCTACAAAGAGTAATGCACTGTAATTCGTATATATACCACAAAATTAATTTCTATGTAATCAACGTAATTAAGTATAAAGAGGTGGTCAGGGTGGATGGGAGGGTCAAAAAACACTGGACTTTTGCCCAGTTCGTAGACTGCTGTTCGTACCCCGTGTGATACCAGAAGTCAAAGTTGATTTATTTGTCACGTAACTTTCGAACTTCAGTAATGCCAATTCCGTAGTTATTTTAAACCAAACCACGATCTTTTTCTAAACCTAACTAAGTAGTTTTTGTCACGGAACTTCCGTACTTAAGTTATTCTGGTGTGGCAATCTTTTTCTAAATTTAAGTAAGTATTTTTGTTGCCTGAGTTGTTTCCTGTGAAGACGGAAGTTTATTTTGACTTTGAAAGACTGGAGGGGGAAATTGATGCTGGACATTCCTAGGAAAACGAACAAAAATGAGGAATAACTTTTCTTAAGATATCATACAAATACGAATGTTGTATGAGGATACGTTGGAATATTTAATGTTCTAGTGAAATACTTTAAATATGAAGCCATGTTTTCAGGGGCTTTAAGACACCATCCATGTAATCGCAATGTCATTTTCTGTCAGCTCTTTACTGCATACTATCTAAAAAGGCAAAAATACCAAAAATGAACCTTTAAAATATAAAAAAAAGACATCATCATCAAGTTTGTTTTGTCACCTGGTGTTTACTTATTGTTTTATTTCTGTAATAAAACCATAGAAATATTGATCTATTACATGAAATGTAGTGTGACATCAGCAAAAGTCATAAAGTTAGCAACCAGTTTCAGTAATGTCATTTACACAGCAGCAATATCAATTCAAAATTTGCCAACTAAAAGCTAACTAACATTATCTGATATTAGCCACCATACACTACACTACCAATACAAGACTGTAGCAGCAATGTAGCAGCGGTGTATTAAAAGGAGAAAGGATGCGTTTCATTGTTTATGAGTTCAATTTTTCATTTGACAGGAGGAATGTGTTATTAATATTATTGCTTAAATGAATAATAACTATTGCAACTTTAAAATGTTGCTTTTTTAACTTTGATCGATGCTTATTTAGCCGTGAATATTTAACGTGATAGAAGAGAACTGAGGGTTTGAATGTAGTTCAAGTCTTCAGGGGCTTTAAAAATGGTTGTGTCTGTTTATGTTGTTGTATAGGAGTTTCTTTAAGAACACAAGGCAGCAGGAATCATGCTGAAAAAAGCGAGCTTGTTCAAAGAGAGTAAATTCAGGCTTGACCAGATATTTTTTACACCCTGTTATCTCCCTTAAAATGTCAAGTACCTGAATACGCTGATCAGAGCATGAAAGTACTTATATATATTATGTCCTTGAGTCGCAAAGATTAAAATTTCCATTTCAGGCGAAAAAGCCTTCTGGAAAGCCAAACATCACATGCTGAGTGTAGAAAACTGGAAAAGGTTACTGAGCCTTATCTGCAATTATGCAAAAACACAGAGATTGGCCAAACCCATGTTTCATTGGTACAAAGGGAATGTACAATGCCTTGATGTTGCTTACAGCGTTCTCTGCTCAGCGGCAGATGTGTAGCATAGAGCACATCCTAGAGGAGAATATAGGCAAGAACAGCTGACTATACACAAGTCACACCTTGTCATGTTTTGAATTATGAATACAGGCAATTAAACTTTAAATCTCCCCCCATAGTAAAACGATAGAGATGGCTAATTAACGAGTACTTCTTAAATTTGGTTTTTAATTCAGGAGCTTCTCATTTGCACATATGGGGAATAGTTTCAGATACCATCTATCTGCCTTAGTCACATAAGGCTCTGTATTAACACTAGTTTTACTGCAAAACTTCAAATAAATATCAAGAAATCTCTAAAAGCTTCACTTTATTTGACCCTCTTCTTCTATCAGCTACACTGACATGGGGCTGCTAAGACGTTGACAACTCCACTCCTGCACCCATTGTGTCAACTGTTTCATTTTCAGCTGCTTTTTTTTTTTTTTAGAGGAAGAAAGGCTCGGGACAAGAAATGAAAAATTTGGTACATGGGTCACATGGAAAAAAACAAACCCTGCTCAGTTATCTTTTCATCAACACCTGGGAATATAAATAGTTTAGTTTAAAAATAAGGGCTTTCATCTTCAATTACACCTCTGAATATTCAATATGAGAGCAATGGTGCCCCCTTGTGTAAAGTATAATGAATAGTCTGATAGGGATGTGCATGTATTCTAATAAAATCTGACAGATTGTGCAAAGCTTAGTGTTTTTACCTGTGTGTTCACCTCTGTGGCATACTGAAGTACAGTATGTGATCATTTTTATTCCACACTCATACAGTTTCCTCTGCAGTAAACTTGTATTGATTCTCTTAGAAGTGAAGGGCGCTCCCTCCGTCCGTCTTTAGCCTCTCGGGCTCTTCAGGCTGACTGCATCCTCCTCTATCCTCTCGCTGTCAGAGCTCTGGGCACACTGCATTGCCCTGGGCTCAGTCAGCCGCTCGTAGGACAGTGCTGTCATAACCTGAGAAAACGTACAGCGTGATGCGGCTTTAGAGAATAGAGAGTGCAGAGTAATAAGCAGAGGCTATCAAAGACATGCTGAGTTAAGGATTTCACTGTCAAGTAGCTACTGTTTCTCAGTTTGAGTATGTGGGGAAAAAAAGCTTTGAATGGATTCTAATAGAGAAGGCACATACTGTACAGGCTGGGGTAGAAAAGAAGAAGCACTGGTTTAAAACATGAACCATTCCAGCTCACTGAGAGTGTCAAAATTAAAGCAGCAGTTAAACATTTTGGGCAATAAGGGAATGGGAACCGCGGAGGATTCTGGGGCATGCAACCATTTTTGGAGGGTAGCGTACTGAGCTACGGTAGACTATCATTATCTGTCACCGGTCTATTCATATGTCAATCATTCATCAGTAGAAATTAGGGATGCACCGATACCACTTTTTTTCAGACCGAGTACCAGTACAAGTACTTACATTTGGGTACTCGCCGATACCGAGTACCGATACCAGTACTTCTCTGTGCCAAAAGACCCTCGTTAACAGCCAGATGGAGGGTCGACACACTGTTTTCAGTGCGCCCCAACCGCGGTGTGCCGCCAGATCGGGGCTCGGCCCACGTAAAAGGCGCCAAGGGTCTGTGGCGTTGTCGGCAACTCACCCGACACGTCTTGAAACACGGAACAAGGAGTCTAACGCACGTGCGAGTCAGAGAGTGCATGCAAACCCCGTGGCGCTATGAAAATGACGGCCGATGCGCGCCGGCTGAGGTGGGATCCCGGCCGATCGGGGTCAGGCGCACCACCGTGAAGTGGTATCGGTGCCGTTGTATCGGAGCCGTTTTGCGAGTACGATTACGAGTACATGAGCACAGTATCGGACCCGATTCCCAATACTGGTATCGGTATCGGTGCATCCCTATTAGAAATGTATGAAGTATGTGCAAAAGACAAATACCCATATAAATAGAAGCTGACAGAGGCAAAGGGGCGATATATTACAAAATTTAAGTTAGTTAATGATATAAATCCTTACGTAATAGGAGGACCTTTACAGTTTGCCACCCATTACGATCACTGATGTGTTTTGGCGTTAGTGAACACCTGTCAGCAGTTCAAACTATGTTAATCTTTGGAGGACGATGTCCGATTTACAAACGTGTTGGTAGGTATATGACATTAAGATCTACAAGCCAAATGCCAACTGCCAATACTAACAGAACATCCGTTAATACTGCATATTTAATCAACTAGTATCTTGCAAAATTAAACCCATAACGTTACTTTTGTGTCTGACTGTATAGCCTACTATAGGCCTATATACTACAATTCGGCTTTTGAATCTTATTCACTTATTCGCGGATGACACTCTTACCCTTTATCCTCCACTTGTTGTCGGTGACGTCACATTCCCATTCCCTATACTCTCATTTGCTCTCTTGCCGAGAGTTATATGTAAAGATTGATAATGTAAAATGAAGCTACAGCCAGCAGACGCTTACCTCAGCTTAGCAGGAAGCGGCTGCCCAGCCAAGAAATAGTCAGGCACATAAACCACAAATTATAATTTTTACACTTTGATAGGCCTATTTGTATGGATTAAACAAAGTATAACATGTTAATTAGTGATCTTTAAGAGGATGGATTTTGAATAAGAAGCTGCAGCCAGGATACACTTAGCTAGCAGCTGACAGTTAGCCCGACTCTGTCCAAAGGTTGAGAATTCCACCTACGAACACCTCTCACTTATTAACATGTTGTTTAACCCTGTAATTTTTTACACTTCGGTCTTTGTATGATTTAAACAAATTAGATATAACGTTAATTAGTGAGCTTTAGAGGTGCTGGTAGATGGATTTTATATAAGTAGCTGCAGCCAGGAGACATGAAAGTGGTATCAATCTTCTCATGACGTTCTTGGCAAGAAAGTGAATAAGCAATTAAATTCAATTTATTTTTATATAGCGTCAAATCATAACAGAAGTTATCTCAAGACACTTTAGAGCAGGCCTAGACCGTACTCTATAGTATGATGATATAGTAAGCATTGGCTACTCTTCTTTTAAGTCATCATGTCATCGGATTGATCCTATTAAATACTCAAATGAGCTGAGCTCTACTTACTGAGATCAGTATGAGGAGAGCTAGCATCATGCCCAGCATTATGTACAAATTATCTGTAAGTCCTCCAGCCCACAAAGGACCCAAGATGGTGGCCAGGCCCCCAACTGAGCGTCTGACACCTTGGCTGAATCCTTTTCGGCGAGGCATCACAAAAGAATGAAAGGTTATTTTCTTTCAAGTGCAAACATTGAAATATGGCTAGAAGAAAAAAAATACGGCATGTATAAACTGTTTCTTTGCATCCCATATGCTGAGCAGCAATCTGTTGTTTTAATATGTTGAGTCGTGCAAACAACGGGTAAAACGAGCCAACCTTGTGTTTTCTCGGCAGTGATTTTGGAGAAGAGAGACACCTGAGACACGGCCACGAAGGGAAGCCCCAGCAGCTGCAGAAACACTCCTATGATGAAGGCCGACAGCTCCCATCCATATCCACCTGCCAGGAACGGAGAGATAATACCCTGGTATTAGACTCACTGAATTATAGTAGTTTGCCCTCATATTATACGGAACATGTCATTAAACAATTACATTTACAGACTGTAATCTAACACCAACTCTCACATACATAAAATGAATATATTAGTAGATCTCTTAGCTATTAAATTATAATATTTTGTGGCTTTTTATTTCTGATATGTGATGGTAAGGATTCAAAGTGTGTGTCAGATCATACTTCAGTTAAACCATCCCTTCTTCTCCTCTCGGTTTTTAAGTTCCTTCCACAAATGGGTTGGCACCACCAGAGATAGCTCTATCTAAAAAGCTAAACCACTGCCAAGCTGGCAGCCACTAGATATTTGTTCTCTGCTGCTCTGCACCATGCACATGTTTGTGTGAATGTGTGCCCACTCAGACTGTTGGATGTCCCCGCATAAGCCGAAAGTCTGTAATCGGATAATCAAAATGCAATTTCGCCAATCAAACATGTTTCTCAGGTATCATGCCTTTAAGGTTACATTTCTTTGTTTGGCTGTTTTAACTGTAACAAATGGCAAACAAAAGTAGGGTATGCTTTAACAAATAGCATTTTTGTCTAATTAGATTACTGTAATCCTTTTATATGTATTCAGGCACTCCCCGTGCTCCAGCACCTGTCACTTGTAATCAGAGCGATAAACGTGACGAGCTGCAACAGACGCGGGGCCAACACGAACACACAGGATCCAGTCTGCCTGTATGATCTCCTGCTGGCCTGCCAGAGAGTCTGAATGATATCATTTACAGGGCACATTCAATTCAGCGAGTGTGTAACCCGATATGCACAAGTCTCACAGAGAGGATTTGGCACAGAGGCACTTTTAAGGCTGTGTGTGTGCATTTGTATGTTTTTCCCTGACAGGTTAGCACCTCGGGGGTCGCAGAGGAAGACGAGGCACCAGATGCAAGCCACGCAGCAGATGACCAGGCCCACGGCCAGCACGGCGCGGTCCGCCACCCTCCTGCTCAGCCAGCGCACAAAGAAGAAGCCCAGGATGACCTCCACCCCGCACAGGCTGTACATCAGGCTGTTGCCCAGCTCGCCGAAGCTGAAGTGGCGCTCCGTCAGAGGAGTCACCATGGTCTGGGGTGATTTTAAGAAAGATGTTGGAGAGGTCAGTCAGTCAGACAAAGTGATTCAGTCAGAGGGAGAGGAGGAGATTCTTATTACCTCTCAAATCCTTCAAAGGCTTCATTCAGTCCAGATCAAAAGAATTGGTCTGTTTTGATATTGAAATGATTGAATAATCCAGGTCGGCGCTGTGAGACTATTCAATCAGATTAATGAGAAGAGAAAAAGACCTCTTCATGTTTCATGTCTGAGACATAGCGGCTGATTATGTGCACTCCTTAACATCAGTTTTACTTTGAGCGTTAAGCGATACTTGATTATTTTCTCAAAGCAACAGTGCGGGTCCTTCCAGGTAAGGCTCACATTGATGCCGTTTGGATGAAACCCGTGGGTAAAATAGTGTGACACTGTGTGAAATGCTTGGAAACCCCGGCTGATGGATCTCAACGGTAGCTGCTCTCACCTCCAGGGCTGTCTGATTGAAGAGAGTGATGAACTGAGCCGTGAGGAGAACAACCACCTCCTCTCTCAGGAGCTCTGCAGAGAGAGAGAGAGAGAGAGAGAGAGAGAAACCAAAGAGAAAATCATAAAACAAGCTCAAGTGGTGCCATCGAATTGAAAGTTTCAACTGGCAAGTTAGTTTGAGATAAAAAAGAAAAGAAAACGTATTAATCTGAAAGTAATCTCGAGACTGAAAGAGGCAGGCGGGATGAATCCTGGCTGGTCGGTCATGTTGATCCTCCAGTCCAATAAACTGTCTTTTTCTAGAGATAAGTGCTTTTCTTTTTCTTGTGTCCAAAACATGATCACAAGGGAAAGAAATGATTTTAATAAATTCCACATTTTGATACCAGCTTTTCCTGGAACAAAAACTCCCTTATGGACTTGGAGAGGAGGAAAAATGAGCTGGGCTTGCTGCTAAATTTGGAAGTACGTGCCAGATGGCTGGAGGAATGGCTTGATATTCCAGTGTGTGATCTACTATGGCTCAATTCTCTCTGTTCAGTGTTTTCACTATTATTTATATGAATTCATTTTACTGCATATACAGTAAGCACTGTGTGTGTATTGTACGTATTTATAGTATGCGTCATGCATGTATTTTAATGTATGTGTGTGTATAGGTAGGGGTTATATGGGTTTAAACATTATCTTATGGGTTTAAATGGGCTCTCAAGTGATTTATTATTTATTTATTTACTATCTGTTTTTTGCTCCCTAGTGTCAGTCGAGCTCCGCAAACACTGGATCAACAGCTTCCATGATGCAGCTTGATAACGTCTTTCATTAGACCCTCCCTGTCAGGTAAACACCCACACTCAAACACTCCAACTATTTCCAAGTCCAAGCCAGGTTATCTTCCTCAGATTTGACAAAGCTCCTCCAGAGCGGAGTAGTACTCCTCATGAAAAGTAAACTAATCTGCATGTGTAAAATTGGCGTGTTTTGTGAGGTCACAGTGACCTTGATCTTTGACCAACGAAATCTAATAAGTTCATCCTCGAGTCCAAGTGGATGTTTATGCCAAATTTGAAGAAATTCGCTCAAGGTGTTCCTGAGATGTTGCTTTCATGAGAATGGGACTGACGTAAGGTCAGAATGACCTTTGACCACTGAAATCTAATCAGTTCATCCTCGAGTCCAAGTGGACATTTGTGCCAAATTTGGACGTACGTAGGTATAGACGGACTTATGGATGGACAACCTGAAAACATAATACCTCCAGCCAGTAGCATTCATTTTGGTTATTCACTTTCTTGCTGAGAGTTAGATGAGAGGATTGATACCACTCTCTTTGTTTGTATAAGTTGAATATAAAGATAAGAGCCAGCAGCTGGTTAGCTTAGCTTAGCTTAACATAAAGACTGGAAATGGTGAAACAACAATGCTCTGTCCAAAGATAACAAAATCTGCCTACCAGCATATGTTGTTGGTTTAGTCTGTACACTGAACAAGAGGAATGTAAAAAAAATGTGTTTTTAGGGGAATTGCTCGGTGACTTCCTTGAGTCTTATTGTCACTGTGACGTTGTTCGACAAGGAACAAGGAAGGACACTGCAAAGTTACAGCATGTCCCCCTTTGTAAAACCCCTACTTGCAGTGACGCATGCTTTAATCTCTATAAACAGATTCTGTGTTCATATGCAACAGCACAAAGATTTAGATTTTCAGAAGCGTTCTGGTTTCCGTTTGTAGTGCAAGTAGTATTGACCAATCATGTTTGAGCAGGCTTTGAACAGTCCATGTGGAGAGCAGAAGAGGTGGAACGCATTGGCCGAAATGCAACCTGGGAACCCACCGGCTATCGTTTGATGATGATTTAGCTTTTTATTGGTTTCAAATTAGCTTGTAAACTGTCTAATTTGGTCATACACGTCGTCTCTCAACTCCAACTCCAGTCTTGCATCTCAACTGTAAACAATGAGCAACACACAGAAATGTTTAGCTCTTCCTGTAAACCATTATTAATTGTTTATATACTGCTTATTAGTGCTACATATTTTCCTTGTTTCAAAAGTAAAAATAAAAATTCACAGAGGTTTGTTGTTTGTGATGCACGACCTCAACCAGAAATAAAAAAAATTGACTTGATGAAAGAAAATGAAAAGAAAGTGAGAGAGCTGCCTCAAAGATTCTTCACTGGTACACAAAAAGTCGGGGAAGATCAATAATTCACTGTATCGGCTAACAGCCGCTCCTACAGTATGTGTCGGAGCTGCAGACATCCTCCAGTTTTGCTCCCGAGTTTCTGGTGTAGTACATTTTCTTCAAATCCAAAAGGAATCAATAAGAGGAATGTTGACCACATTACCTATTCTGTCTCCATTTCATCCACAAGTCAACCACAGCAAGCCAGTCAATATAAAAAAAAGGAAGTGTGCTATCCTTCCCTTTGGCACATCTTCAAAGAGTGAGAGAATCGATTCGGAGGTTTGACACACACACACTGAGACCAATACACAGACTAACAAAGTACAGAAAAAAGTTAATCAATACCGGCACACAATCACTGCTCGCATCCCATGTAAACTTACCGTGACACTAATCCAATAGGACACCTGACATCATACATATACATGCACTCTCTGACATAAACCAGACACACACACACACAGGTCCAATCAATGAAGCGGGAATCTGATCTGACATGCCACACAGCATTCCTCAGAGAGACCTGGAGAATGGAAAGTGTGTGTGTGTGTGTGTGTGTGTGTGTGTGTGTGTGTGTATGAGTGTGTGCAAGAAAATCAATAGAGCTGATAGGAAACATGTGCATTGGCTGTGACACCTCTTCCTATACCTGAATCCCACAAATAAGGCAGAGGAAAGCTGACAGTCATTGCTCAGGACAGGCAGTCAAACCTGCTCGCTCACCTCTGCTGGCGCTGAAGCGTTTGAAGGGTTTGGAGACGCCGAGGACGGGTTGCTTCTCAGATGAGGCGGAGGTCTCCTCTAGGTCGGAGTTGACAGCTCTGTAGGTGTGCACCTGCTCCTCGTCGGACCCCATGAGCAGCACCTCCTCCTCATCATCATTCTCCTCCTCTTGTTGTTTTATCTCCACCATCGCCGTGCCCCCCTCCGAGCTGATGGGTGGTACGTCCCAGTACATAGCCAGGACGACAAACTGGAGCAGCACCCACAAAAGGCACATGAAGATCTGAGAGTGGAAAGATTTTTTTGAAAAGTCAAATATTTTAGAATCTAACTCCTACATCAAAATCCTAGAAAACTATCAGGAGAGATAAAGTATTTGATATATGGAAGAGAGTGTTCAAGACATAAAGCAACCTGGCACAGTGAAATAAAACTGTGTCAGCGTGTGTCAGCGTGTGTCAGCTGTGTGCGGTGTCAAATTATGCGGGAAAAATGGAAGTAGGCGTAGGAGCTTTGTTATATCCCATTTAAGCTACAACCGTTCTACAGGTGTTTTACTCAGAGACTCATGAGATGGAAATAGATCGATTCGGGTTGTTACGGGCCTGAGTATCGCTGCAGGCGTTTTTGTATTCTTCTACAAAGATGAAAAAAAAAAGGAATACATGTGAGCCAGGAGAAGTGCAGACTGTATCTGAAGGTTGTTTCTGTATTCATGAGGCTTTCGGAAGAAAAACCTTAGATTACTGATTATCCGGATGCTGTTACCCCAGGAGATGTATATTTGTTCACAACAAAGGGCCCCAGTTTGAAATCACACAGCCGCAGGAACAGGTTGAACGCCGGCCCTGGAGAGAGACAGGAGGAAGAACTTTAAAGAAGGAGATGGAGTAAAAACAGGATGTGTGGTAGACAGTAGCCTCCACCTTATAGTGATTTTATTGAATGCCTCCTCCTCGCAGTTGAAACTGAACATCAAAGACGACATCACATCCTCCCTGGTGTCTGATATTTCACAGAAAGACACAGGAGGTGGAGGGAGGTGAATAAATGACACCTCTCTCTGTGGTAAGATGAAGGGAAAGAAACTGACCCACAAGGAGACCGGCTTGTCGGCAAGCCATGATGGCCGCGAAGATGCCAGCGCGCTCCTCTGGCCGAGTGCTCCGAGTCAGGAAACCAAAGATGGAGGAGCCCGCTCCTGCACCGACACCTGAGAAGGAAATAGCATCCTTCTGTTAACATGCTGATATAAGCTTTGGGTGTTATTCCATGACATGCATGCATGTGAGTGTGTTTGTGTCACCTGCCACAAGCCGACTGCAAAACAACAGCCACTTTGAGTATCCAATAAAATACAGGATGTTACCTGAGAACAAATAAAGATGAAATGCTGGCTGAAAAAAATGTGTCCCTCGTGTGAAACAAACGCTTCACTTGAAGGTTGTTGCTGAAATACTAGCAGCAGCAAAGCTACAATATAAATTTACAGATCAATGTACGCATTTACAGATTTGTAAACATATTTACAGATCTACAGTATGCATGCATTTGTAAACACATTTACAGATCTATGTACGCATTTACAGATTTGTCTACACATTGCTGATCTATATACGCATTTACAAATTTGTCTTCACATTTACAGATCTACAGTATGTGCGCATTTACAGATTTGTTAACACATTTACAGATGTATGTATGTATTTAGAGATGTGTCTACATATTTACAGATCTATGCACATATTTACAAATTTGTCCACACATTACTGATCTATGTAGGCATTTACAAATTTGTCTACACATTCATAGATCTACGTGCAAATTTACAATTTTGACTACACATTTACAGATCTATGTACACATTTACAAATTTGTAAACACATTTACAAATCTCAATACAGATTTGGAGATTTTTTTTTCACACATTTACAAATCTGATTATGTGCATGCGGATTCTGAATACACATTTGCAGATTCCTGTACACATTCACAAATCTCAGTACGCATTTACAGATTATTTTACACAATCTGATTACGCACACATGGATTGAGATACAGTTACACAACTCTCCACACACATTTGCAAATAGTTTTTCTACAATAATGGCCCCATAGGACTGCCATGAAATTTTGTACAGACATTGCCTAGGTGATGAATCACGATGACTTTTGTGATCCCCCTGACAATTTGTTGTAAAAAAGTAGTGTACAATTCACGCCCACTAACTGGAAGGTAACTACCATCATGAATAGCACATACAGGGGAAACAAGGGCAAATATTTAGATGAAAGGAATCACCTAAAACATGAATATTTGAGAGACACTTTATAGTCCTTTACATGAGCCCAAATATAGTATAACACACAGTCATGCCAGTGGCTTCTAACATCTGTCACTCTGTGTCATGGGATTTGTCTTGTGTTGTTAGTTACTCACCAGCAATCTCAAAAAGATTGGAGAAAAGGATGATGGACTTTGTAGTTTTGCTCCGGTCTGACCACAACCCAAAAAGCGGGCCTGTGACCAGCCCGCTCAGACTGAAGGCCGACAGACCCAGACCCAGGAAGTAAGGGGGGGCCTCCAAAATCTGGAGGTACCTCCATATTGTAGGTAGAATGACGGCTGAGACCACCAGGGAAGCACGAAGGAGGATGGAGGAAAAGGAGGAGGGGGGAGATGTGTAAATGACAAGCCTTGTTTACCCACAGCGAAATGTATTTCGAATAAATATCCTCTGTGATGTGTGCTTACAGCCAAAATGCCAGGCAGATTCTGCTCTAATGAGCCCATTATTTCACTTCTTCAAGTCCATAAAAGCTGTCATAATGAACTTACCGTACTCAATGCCGCTCAGCATAAATATCAGTCCAATGGTATAAAAAGTTAGATTCCTCTTTTGGTGATTATCCATTGTGCTCGTTGGCTTGCTGTCTGTTATACGCCGACCTCTGGCTGCGCATGTTGCTCTGAAATGTTGCTCAGCGGCAATATATCAGATAACAGGAAACACCGTGCGTTCAATTAGCACAACTTGCTGGACCGGATAGTGAGAGGAATTTGTTGCACCATTATGCAATGTCAGAACTTCTTAAAGATGGAAAACTGACATCATATGAGGCTTCTCCTATAGAAGAGGCTCAAAGGGGTGAGATCTGAAAAACACACAGGGCAGAATACATCAAAATCAGCAGCAATAAACAACACAGTCCAGTTTGAAATGGTTGCAGCAGTCCGTTCCATTAGGCATTTATGTTAAAGATGAAATTCTGTTTGAGTCACGTCTGCAGCTCAGCACCACGCTGTGAGCCTCCTGGTCAAGGCAGTGTCTCGGGTTACCAGGTGAAGTAAAGTACACTGTGCTTTATACATATTTAATCTTGTTTTCTTCAGTTTCATCAAAAGCGCTTGATTCTCCCACAGCCCAGTGAAGAAGTTGAGCCAGGCCCATCTGCCCCTCTTCTATAGGCTATAGATGTGAATAACTTTGCTGTTGTTCAAAAAGTGAGTTCACAAATGCAATACCTCACACACAGTAATAAAAACAAGGTGATAAAGTACATCAGATAAACTGCGATTACATTTCCCAGAATATGAAGCCCTACACCAGAATGTGTGATAAAAGGTGATGGAAAATATTACAAAAAGTAAAACTCTATTATTGTATTCGATACTGAATAAATTAGATATGACACTGCTGTCTGTTTTATTAAATGGGTGGCTCTATTCTCAAGCTGCGGTGGCGTTCCTAGCCCTGGGCTTGTTATATTCAACAGTACTGTCACCGAGTTAATACCTCCATATGTTTTTCCAGCAACCCATGAATAATACAAGGAGTTTCGATTGTTTGAATAACACATATAAACTCGCTCAGCATCTTGCACTCTTGTCACACAGAGTCGGGAGAGTGGTTTTCGAGCTTGACTCGATAATGAAATGTCATACGACACATATGTTTGGGTCAGTATTTATTCTGTATGTGTGTGTGTGTGTAAGTTTAGACTGTTGTCAGGTCATTAAATGTGTGTTATCAGTCGCTATAAGCACCATAGATGTGGGTCAGTAGGGGCCTACTACGCCTACTATGTTGTAAAAGTGAAAGAAAAACTTAAAGACGACCTATTATGCTCATTTTTAGGTCCATACTTGCATACCCAAAAAGCCCACTCTGTTGTGATTGGTCAACCGAACCGAACTCCGCTCCAGCTCCGCTCTAACTAGCTCTGTTTGAGGGCGTGCCAAACTAGCCGCAAGGCAGGTATTATCCAAATATGTTACTTGGCGACCTCACCATGTTACTGAAGAAAAGGCGGGACTTCAAGCAAGGCATTTCAGGAAATTTTCTGGTGGGTCCGGTGGTCTAGTTTTCGCGTTTTTGTTTCTGTTTGTCAGGGTTTAGTTTGGGGGTATGTTGTTTAGAGGTAGAGGGAATCTCCTGGTTCCGCCGGCCCTATAAGGGCTCGGCTGAGGTGGCTCCCCTCTTTTATTCCTTTTTGCCGGCTCACCAGTTTGGTTAGTTTTGGGGAAATTTTGGGGGGTTAGTTTGGTTTTTACTTAACTTAGCTATTGTGTTAATTATGGTCACATATTTCTGTCAGTTTCAGTAAAAATAAAACATGTTTTTTGGCAACTCTTGATTCGTGTGGTTATGTTCGACCTCCTCGTTGACAAGCTTTTCTAGGGGGTCGTAACAATAACACACTGAAGGAAAGAGGAAAAAGCCCAAATGCATAATAGGTCCTCTTTAAAAGTAACGCGTAAAACTGCATGAAACATGTGCAACAAAATCACTTAGACTAGGGAAAAATATTGTGGCTTAAAACAACTGTTTAAAAATGAAACTTAATGCATGTGAACACAAAGACAACTACACGTTGTTGGTTTGACATGGGATGCGAATCCTGACCTCCTGCGTGAAGGCCCCGTGTTTTGTGTCCCATTCATCATCCTCCATCCCATATAGAGTTTCACGCTGTCTATACTACAGCGCCTCACTTCCGCTTTTTGCTCCCATCATAATTGCTACTGTCTCTAGAGGTCGCTGTCGTCTTCTTTTATTCCTTCTTTCTGTTATCGATCATTTGAATAGATGATAAAACCTGCAATTGGGTTTAGCAGGGCCCTACTGACCCACATCTATGAGGCTTATAACCACTGATAACACCCTATTTAATGACAGTCTAATCAGTTGGAGTAAATGCGTGTAAAGATGGTTGATTTGGCACACAATCGCAACTTTATGCCTCTCTTCTGACTAACACGTACTGTCGTCGTGCTGTTTCAGTCTGTGTAACGAGTTAATAATCAAGAGGGGGTTCATTCAGCTTTTCCATGACAAACTGCTACATGCAGCTGAGCCTCACAGGCCCACTGAGAGGCCATTAGCATCCTACCTGCCTTACCTGTGGCGGTTTCTATAGAAACACACATGAGGCTAGAAGGTGTTGTTGCACTCACCTTTGAGCCCTTGGTAAACAACAGGAAGGTCCCGCTGTGAATAAACTGCAATCTGGTCCACTCAGGCAGTCAGCGCGCTTCATTGGAGCCAGTTGGAGACACACAAGATGATCAGCTGTTGACAGAAGGACATTTGACTTTCAGATAGAGGAGCTTGTTAGGTGGATATATACATACTTGGGGCTGGGAGGTGGCTGAGACAGAGATAGGAGTGGGCATGTTCTTGAACGCGGCTTCTCCCCGGAGGTCGTTCACCGTCCCCATTAACATCAACCTGCAGGGTGCTCGCAGGCGGCAGACACGGTAAGAGAGGACGATCGACTGGGCCGGGCAGCAACACCTTGAAAATACTGTTGAGAGTTCATTATAGGTGAAGTTTTAACAAAACTTCACATGCACATGTCCAACTCTTGGGCACATCTGAGCATGTAGGATTAAACACACTGTAGTGTCTGAAAAGCCTAGATATGAAAGGTTTGACATGACTAAAATCAATCAATACTGCATTAAATGGGCACTCCACAGATTTAGCATATCAAGTTCAGATGTCACAAGGAGTACTCGGCCTTTAAAAA
This sequence comes from Sebastes umbrosus, assembly GCF_015220745.1. Taxonomy (NCBI): domain Eukaryota; kingdom Metazoa; phylum Chordata; class Actinopteri; order Perciformes; family Sebastidae; genus Sebastes; species Sebastes umbrosus. The sequence continues at coordinate 24,163,027 of NC_051280.1, read as the reverse complement.
TAGTTGTATAATGTGTTCTGGCTCTGGAGGGAGCTATCTGACAAAATAACACCTAATTATGGTCAACTTTTTACCAGAAAGTCTGTGTTATGATGTACGACGGAGTGTAAGGGCCACATTAAGGGGGAAAAAAATTGGAGATTTCGAGAATAAAGTCATAATATTACGAGAAAAAAGTAATAATTTAATGAGAATAAAGTCATACTATTTCAAGAAAAAAAAAGTTGTAATGTTCCGAGAATAAAGTCATAACTTTACGAGAAAAAAAGTAATTTCCTCTTCCACAAAAGAGGTAGTTTCCCCATGAGGTCCATGTGGTTCTTTCTTCGGAATATACGCAGTTTCTTGCACAATCTTTTCAAGGTCATGATACTTGGTGCTGATGTGCCAAAAGATTAGTAAGAAAGTATTTCATCATTTGTGAAACCTTTACTAAAGTATAACTTCACAAGATGCTCCACGTTCCTCATTTTCACACAGGCGGCACGCTGCTCTATTTCCCCACTAAAATAACATGTAAAATTACTACTTTATTATATTATGACTTTATTTTCATAATACAACTTTTTCTTGTAAACCTATGACTTTATTCTCGTAATATTATGACTTTATTCTCGATTCTCCGATTTATTTTTTTCCTAAATGTGGCCCTAATACTCCGTCGTAATGATGAACTGTGGTTGTGGAGTTGGAAAGACATACAGTATTATGCTATATAGAATTATGGGAAATGTAGGATTAAAATCTATATTACATAGACACACTAAATTGCTTCCATTTGAGCCCAAAGTTTAAACTTGAAAATGAATCTCAATTTTTGAACTAGGGGTAGTGTAACTAAATCTGTTCAGACACTTTCAGCCCTGAGGGTGAATCATTGAAAGAATAGAAAATTAATCAAATGAACCAAATCAATTTATGACTCGAACATGAAATTTGTTGACGCATCGAATCAAAAATCTAATTTGCATCACTGTTGGATTAAATCGTTACGTCCCTGGTGTCCGTGTATGTATTCATGTGAGTGTGTGTGTTTATGAGAGACACAGAGAGCCCTTCCCCACAGCGATGGCCCCGGAGCAGGACTGGAGCAGAGGCGTGGATGGTCGCGGGGGGCAACGAGCTCGGACCCAGATGCCAGTGTCCAGTGTCGGGGAGGACAGAGCCATCCTGCTTGGCTTCGCCATGATGGCCTTCTCTGTGCTCATGTTCTTTGTGGTCGGCATCACTATGGTCAAACCCTATGTTAACAGGTCTGTTGATGCTAGAAGGGATGTCATATGACAGACAGTAGTAGGGTACTTATATCATGGGATTATTAAAGGTGCTAAATTCAATATCCAGTGCATTAACATAGCAGCAAACAACTATTTGCTATGTAAAGATATAGAGGAGTAATGTCTACCTGAGCAGAGAATGAAGTCTCTCTCCCTCAAATTGTAATCTGAGCTTTTCCTTGCTTTGTTGACAAAGCTAGGCTGTGCTTTTAGTGCATGTGAGCGTGCCTCATTGACTAGCTCATACGGTGGTAACAGCTGATAATGTTGTTGTGGAAGTGTAGCAGCCACCCTCCGTTTCCCCTCAGGTTAAGATTATTATATCTGCCAGCACATTCTTCTTTGTTTGCACTGTTAGCTCCGTTAGCTGCGAGCTGGTGGCTCATCGTCGCCATGTTGAGAGCCGTTGAGAGGTAATAGAAATTCTCCTAATCCCGTATTCAGCACCTTTAATAATTCAATTAGGGGTGCAACTAACAATTATTCTCATTATCGATTCAACTGGTGATTATATTTTTGATTACTTGAAGAATTGTTTAGTTAAAAAATGTCTGACCAACAGTCCAAATCCCCAAAATATTCAATATATAATAATGTGAAAAATGAAGATGAGAAAAATATAATTTATGAAAATGAAAAGAACTCTATGAAAACTGCTTTTTATGGAAGCCCATTTCTACCGAGAAAATAAAGAACAGGACTACAGTCATACTGTACTTAGGCACAGTGGTGCTATAGATGCTAATGCCAGTACACTAACATGCTCAAAAATAACAATGCTAACATGCCGATGTTTAGCAGGTACAATATTCACCATCTTGGTTTAGCGTGTTAGCATGCTAATGTTGACTAATTATCACAAAACTTTTCAAAAGTACAGCTGAGGCGGACGGGAATATCATTAGTTTTGTATGTATTTGGTCCTAAACCAAAGTACTGGAGAAAATAAAATGGATGTGTATATGTAAAATGTAACGACAAACCATCCCATGGTTGACAAGATGTCAATGATTCGTCCTCTCGGTACGATATACCTGTACAAAATTTTGAGTTGTTGAGAGATTTCAGTCTGGACCAAAGTGGTAGACCGATCAAAAGACCAACATTGCCATCCGTATAGCCACTAGCCGTTAGCATGGCTAAAATCAATTTAAAGTTACACGTTAAAAATAAAAAAATACTCAAGTGAGTTAAAATGTTGAGCTAGTAAGTAACTCATAATTTTGTATTTTTAGTTTTATCATGCATAGCTTTTCATCTATTTTCCCGGCAGAAATGGGCTTCCATATAATGTGCTACAACTCTCACATTAAGAGATCTAAGAAAAAAAACAAGTATTGCCTTTCTGGCGTGAGTGTTTTTACATTTGGTTTACATACAGTACTGGCTTGCGTACACTGACAATGTCCTCTTGTTTTCCAGTAAATGGGAGGAGGAGGCCAGCTGTGTGCTGCTGCAAGCCGACATCCTGGAGGAGTGGGTGGACTGCAGAGGTGTGAGCACTGTGCCTTGCCTCAGGGTGACGGTTAACCTCACAGACTCCAATCAGAGAACTTTTCTCCACTTTGACGAGGAGTCGGTCCTCCTTGCTCCTGAGGTAGAGATTTATGGCAGTAAAATTCCAGCTTTTGGGTCTTACCTTAAAGCTTTACGGGCCTCAGGTTTGAATCTGTATCCCACCAGGTGTGGCTTGAGGGAGGAACACAAGTCTATGTACTACAACTGTAGGACCACTCAGTGTAATAGATGTTAATTTTGCTCACAGTCATGCATGTTTTCATATTAGACATCTAAGCAGGGACTTGAGAAAGCACCTGAGAAAGAAGTGAAGGCAAACTGAACTAGCTGACAGGATGGAAAACTACTGATTCCTGCACCCTTGTGAATAAGCCAGCAGATATTATTAGGAGACGCTCTCATGCTGCACTCCATTCAGGGGAATTGTATGAAACACTTTTCAGTGCTAGAGCAGCACACAGAGGCTGGGAAGGGCTGTTCCTTTTTTTTTTTTTTAACAGACAAAATACTGAATCAAAAAGAAACCTCGCAGCTCGTCTCACTGATTGCAATCAGTGCTGCAACAAGCAGGTCACTTGATAAAAATTACACTTGAATCATATCTTTTTCTTTCCCTCAGTGTTTCTACATACCCAAATGTCAGATGGACAGAGCAGAACTACAGGATGAAGTCCTGAAAGTGAAAAGCAACTTGGACGCTCAGCTGGGGAGCACTTCGCCGTGCTTCACTGACCATGCGAGGCACCCCGGGGACGCCGTCCTGAGCAGGAAGTACACCTTTAAGAAGGCCCTGTTTGCATTGCTGTGGCCCTGTCTGATGCTGGGCGGCGGAGCTCTGGTGGTGGGCCTCGTGAAGCTGACACAGTGCTTAGCCCATCTCTCCTCTGAGGTGTGCAGTGAGACTGCAGTGGGCAGGCTGACATCGAGGTACACTCAGGGCAAACTGTACAGAATCCTCCGGAGGTCCAGCACGCAGTCTCCTTCATGACAGTGTTTGTGCTTCAACATACCAAAGAATGTAAATATGTAACTTGTATATAATGTGAACCAGGGCTGGTATGTGCGGCATTAATATAGCAGCAAACAATGATTTTTTTATGTAAAGATACAGATGAGTAATGTCTACCTGAGCAGAGAATGAAGTCACTCTCCCTCTGTGTGTGTTGTAATCCGAGTTTTGTTGACATAGCCGGGCCAGCAGCGCATGCTTTTAGTGCATGTGAGCGTGCCCCATTGGCTAGTTCACGGCCGCCGCTCTGCACTGCTCTCATACGGCGGTTACAGCTGATAACGCCCTCCCAACCGGATGGAAGCATAGCGTCTACCTTCCGGTATCCCCTCAGGTAAACACGGGTATCTCTGTCAGCACTTATGCCATTGTTTCCACTGTTAGCACCGTTAGCTACGAGCCGCGCCCATGGATGTATAAAGAGAACTGGATACAGCGTTGGAGGCGGGCGCCCGTTCTTTCCTTTGAGAGCTGCTCAGTGACACGTGAAGCTAAAATGGCTCGACTGCCGAGTGATAAAGTACCCGGATCAACCTTCTGCAGCCATTTGGCCCATTGAGCAGGCGCAGTGGCGTTCACTTTAACTCCGCCTCCCAACCGCGGTCTGGGGCTCATTCACATAAAAAAATTGCTTCAACGCCCGGCGTTCTTCCTGGGGGCTTCTCCGCGACTTTGTGTCCATGTTGAGAGGGTTGCGGAGGCAATAAATATGTTTCCAATCTCAAATTTAGCAGCTTTAAGACTTTGTTGAATGTTACTTTTAGCTTCCGAAGTCCCACTTTTTACTAAAAAAATGATAGTTTAGAATTACTCTTTAGAGTTTATACATACTAGTCCGGTTCACCCAGTAGAGTCTTTGTTTGTAGTTTCCTACAGAAAAGACATTTAAAGATTGTTTACATTACCGAAGCCTTATCCCACATGAATGTCAATCTTTATCATGAAGCACAACAATGCAAAAAGTGCCTTGTAAATTATACACATTTTGATCACCTGTAAAACAAGCAATGTAATAAAAATGCCTCTGATCTATATAGATAGGGAGAAATGTTTTTATTCAACAGTACAATAAATGAATGCATACAGTTTCTTATCAGACGTGGTCATACGAAGATGACCAAAACAAGTATTTGAAGAGGTTTTATGATATATATACAGATGGATATATAACTAACATATGAGTCTGGTTCTTTTTTTAAAAAAAAAACATGCAGGGTAGCTTCTTCCTCCTCATTGTGCTTACAGACTTCCACTTAGGGCAAGACGTACTCTGACAACAGCATCAAGTCCTTCATTCAACAATCCACCTCTGCTTTGTCATTCATATCGTTTCAACAACTAGAAGCTGTCTACTGGGTTTTGTATGAGGATGGTGCACGTTATGCATGATTCCTCCTTTTTTTTTTTTTTTTGGTTAGCGGATACATATATGAGTATGCGTACATTTAAAAATACAAAAATATATTACCTCTGTAGTTATTCAAGGAAAAGCATTTGCACATGTAGTAGCAGTTATCGGTATCTGTTACCTTCATTGTGACTTTGTTGTACCTCACACAAGTAACAAGGTCATTTCTATACATGAAATTCAAGTAAACAACATCAGGTCAAACAAACAAACAAAAAAAGTCGATATTCGAGGACCTCATGCATAATGCAGTGTGAGAAACATAAACAAGTACAAAGGGAAATAGCATCATTTAGAGAGTTCGTCCATAAAGTACATGGGGTCTAGTTTTCTTAGTTTGGGTCCGGCCCACTGCTCTGTAGCCTGTACAGGAGCACATGCATCTCGGTAGGATCGGTTTCCTGAGCAGCTTTTAAGTCCCATGTACAGAAAACAAAAATTGGACTTTCAGACGGACTTTTTGAGTGTCCAGGAAACCGCGCCGTTGTGTATCATTTGGTAAAGCTGGAACATTTACTGACCTCTTACGTATGCGTCTGTGCGGCGAGCGAACCTGCAGAGACTAATTCTTCCACACATAAGGGCGACAATCATAGGAAAAAGAGGAGAGGAAGAAGACACTTGGAAGGTTGAAAAAGAAATTCACTTCGGTTACTTTTCTTTACCTGGATGTCACAATCTGGGACCATATGGCAAATGTAAGGAGAGAGTCTTCTGTCAAATGTGTGATCGAGAACGAGAGGACGGATCGAACATTTAACAGATTGAAGCTCCGAATATAAACCTGGTAAGGAGAAGCAAAAAGGCAGGGTCTGAAGGCTTTTTTCTCACAGTTCGTTTTTGTTGGGAAGAAGTAGACGATTCTGTTACAGTGCAGCATTTTTTTTTTCCTCTTCCTCGTACTGTCTGTACAAAGTTCACTGACACACATTGTCGGTGTGAACATGTCGGGGGGGAGATCTGACATCAACTTGTTTTCTTTTAGGATACAGTACATATTAGGATCATCACAACTTGCATAGTGTAACAGCACAGCACACAAAGGGAACACTGCACATCCTTTCACCCCCTGCGTTTCCTGCCTTTATCAGACCAATCCTAACGTCTTCTAACCAATCAGAAAAGGTTTTCTCCGGTCCGCCTGTGTTTCCGACCGCGCGGGGTGGATGAGTTGTGCCTCGATATCGGACGCAGAATAATACTGATAGACGAAAACAAAACAAAAACAAATACTGCAGAGATCAGTGCTATGAGTACACACGAGAGACTTGGAATAGTAGTGACTATTTTTTCTTTTTTTTTTCTTCTTTTTCTTTTTTTTTTACAATAAGACTGCTGAGTAGTGGGGGGGGTTACACATCTAGTACTTTGGCTCAGTAGAAAATAGACTCAAAAAAGGAATATGTGCACCGAATGCATACAAGTCTGTGGATATACTGCTGTACAAAAAAGTCAGTTATCTGGCGTGATTTCTCTGAAGGCTACAAATAATTTGAGCGTTAAATGCTAGCTAAGTGCTTAAACAACACGTCCTCGGTCAGTCCTGTAGTAAGTGTTGGTGATTGTTTTGTTTTTTTTATGATTGTAAGGGGTAATAATCATGATTTTGTGGGCACCCGCCAGGCTTCTCATCGTCCCTTTCCTTCGGTCTCTGCTGGCCTGGCTGTGTGTGCCAATATCTCCCCTCGTCTTCATCGGTTCAAAAAATAGGTAGTGGAAATAAAAGGTCATTAGAAAAAGCCGTCTGTGCTCATGGTACACCACTTCATGATGTTCCTTTCTTAATGCTGATGGTTGAAGATGTACTGAAAGGAATAAAAAAAAAAAGTTTGTTCACACACAAAGAAGGCCAACGTTGTCGAGGTCCATTACACTTGCTTAGTTCCTATGAAGAAGATGAAATATAACTCCACCCTGCTTTCTGGAGTTCATAGTGCAGGGAGAAGGAAACCTGTAGAAACAGGAGCATTTAGGCATTATGTCCCTGATATAGGCCCTTCTGAGCACCCTTCTTTTGAGGTGCGCTGGCAGGGGATGTCTCAGTGTCACACGCTGGCAGAAGTATTAACCAGGCCGTAGTGTGTTTTGGGGGGAAAAATACCTCGCTCGCTTCTCAATATCCTTTTGGTTCTTAGTGTGCGGACGTTTGCTGCCACGGTCCTTTTTTTTTACTCCTCTCTCGTATTAGTCGCCGTCTCAGTTCATGGCGTGCTGGCGGATTGTGTGGAAGATCCAGTCCATCTTGGTGGTCCAGCCGCCGTGGTGGGCGTCGTTCATCTGCTTCATGAAGTAGTCCAGGGCCTCCTGCTCCGTCTTGTCCAGGGCCAGGGTCTTCCTGATGTAGGCGATGTCGTCGAACGACTGCAGCTCGGGCATCCCCGAGCCCAGCATCATGGAGAAAAGGTTGATGAAGAGGTTGGCGTGCTGCCGGATCGCAAGGTACGCCTTGTAGCACATCTCCTGGAACCTGAGGGGGAGAAGGAAGGTAAAATACAAAAAGGGATACAAGCATGAAAGAAAAGACATACAGTAGAATAATTACAAGCTCATTCTCCCATTTTCATTTGGCTTTGGTATGTTTTATAAGTTCTTTCATCCCGAAGTAACAAACTCATGTCTACTGCTTGCCTTACCTTTCAAACTCCCTTGTTTTGGTGCACTCTTGAGTTCCTTTGCTAATGACGATCAAGAAGTCCTGCGTGAGCACGAAGGGCACGCGCTCTCTCTTGTACCCAAACTTCTTCTTTTTGTGGTCGAGGAAATGGCCAAAGTCTATGTGGAACAGCTGTGAAAATGTGAGAAAAGTAAGAAATTAAATGACAGTTTCAGAGAGAAACAGAAAGTATTCATATGTATAGCATCTAAAAGACTTCACCTGTCCATCATCTTTGACCATGATGTTGCTATTGTGTCTGTCCCCTATGCCCAGGATAAATGTGGCTACACAGTAGCCGGCACACGACCGCGTGAAAAGATCGATGGCCTGGTCATACCTAAGAAGTGGAACAAAATGAAAAAATGCTTTAGTCTCGGAGAGGATTTTTAAACACTTAGTCTTTATATTATCACTAAGACCCCCTCTACAGCCCACAGAAGACTAGAAAAGCTGTATAAATCCCTGTTTTTTTTTGCCACTCACATCTCTCCCTTGTTCTTATCCTTGAGCCACTGATGCAGCGTGTGGCTGTTGAACTGCAGTGCCCCCTTTAGGCCTCCTTTACACTGGATCTGCATGATGGTGTGAGAGTTCCTCACCACCTCGATCAAACCCACGCAGTCGCCGATTGACAGACAACCGTACGGCAGCATCCTGGGAGAGGAAGGACGAGGAACACAAAGGGAAATAATTAGGGCAGCGCCGGTGACGGACTTCATATTAAATGACTTGAGGTGGCTTGCCGCTAATCTGCATTCAGGTACCGAGCGCAGAACATGAAAGTATCCAGCGCCTGTTAATGTGCACCTGCATCCCTGCTGTCATGGCGAAGCGAGGAGCCTACCTGAGATCAAGGCCTTGGTTCTGCCAGATGTTCTCCATTATCCTAATGATCTGCAGCGTCAGCATGTCCTGCCTCAGATCTGCGGAGGCACAGAGAGAGACAAGGAGGTGGATGACAGTGAGGTGAATATTAGCTGCTCTTTGATCAACTGCGCGATGTGTTATGGAGCAGAGCTGTCTGAGTCAGTTTGGTCACTGACGGTGCAGCAAAACGCTCGAGCAGCAGCGCTAAAGTTTGATTTCAACTGTTCTTTCTGAATTGCGTGCAAAGAAACATGTTATGAGGTGGTGTTTGTGTGCCATGATATGCCCTGCAGGCTACGACTGAATTATGCTGCATGCTCAGCAAGAGCTGTGTGTGTGTGTGTGTGTGCTGATACACAGAGGCACGGAGATAGAGGCAGCAAGAGAGATACAAGAAGAAGGGGGGAAAACGCAGTCTCAAAACTCACCGTCTCCATTTTTGAAGATGATTTCGTTGTTCTGGAAGAGCAGCTCTGACATCATATCTGGGTTTTCCCAGTTAAGCCAGAGAGGTCGCTTGGCTGATGACATCATCCTGCATTCCTCCAGGCTGAAACGGAGACAGGGAATATGTTTGAAGAGGAAATGTAAACTGTGCTCACTTGAGTCGTGACTCAAAAAAATACATTAGTTCATCCCAGCTGAGTCATGTGGACTGGGTTTACTGTAAGAACACCGAGTTCATTATGTCTCTAAATAGTCTTTATCCACACACAAAACACTAGCATTTTATTACATAATATTTCAAGCCTTGAAAAGCAACACCTGCAGAGGAAATATTAATATTAAATGCCAGCCATTTTTCAGAGTTAGATGAGAGAGTGCTGATGTTACCGGAGGTTTCCCAGCTGATGTGCTGGATTCAGTGGGGAGGTGAAGTTCTGCAGGGCGTCCATGTAATCAGGCCTCCTCATCTGCTCCACCAGAAACTTCATTTGAACCTTGAAAGGTAGAGAAACCGACTCGTGAGTTAATAAAACACTCGTTTAAGACAGCTGGCGAGTCACTCTACTGGCCTGATTATTGGTCCAGATGTCGTCAAGATTAAACTCGACGATTCAGAGGATCACAATAAACAGCTGCCGGCTGTCGGATTACCTTCTGCGCCTCATCTTTTTTCTCCTGTTTGAGGAGGTCGGTGAGATTGATGAGCTTCTCCATGGCCTCCACCTGTCGGCTCAGGTGCTTGAGATACATGCCGCAGGCCCGGCAGTACGACTCCAGGAGCAGGCCGAACCGCTGGCTCACCGTCTTGTTGTGCATCTCTGACCTACACACAAGTAGGCAAGAAGAAGAGGTTGTTTGTGTCCTGATGGGAAATGTGTCCCGCCTCCATATAAATACACACACACATCACATCAGCTGTTTTCACAAATCTTTGAATTCAACGTTATTGGGGACTAGGCAGTCTGTCGATTTTCAACCAGCTTGTATCGTTACAATGTGGGTGCTTAGAGCAAATGAACGATGTCCGGCTTCACGTCATCCGGCGGAGTTTGCCAGCGTGTGAGCGTGAAAATCAGCAAAGTTTCCCAGTGACATTCAAACATCAGTTTAATCTTTCAAATCACATACAAACGGCACCAAAATCTTGAAAGAAGACCTTCTTAAATTAACTCACTTTAAATGCCAGAAGAAGAAATGTCCTATCCTCTGATTGGTTAATGCCTTTTTCAACAGGAAGCGTGCAAGTGGATTATCAAGGTACTGCTCATACTTTAGAACCTGGGCACAGAAAACATAGGAAAAAAATACCATAAAAAACACTACTACAGTATATCAAAACTGAAGCATCAACCTTTAATTAAAGTATATTTATTTAAAACGAGACGAGGATGCAACACACCTGAACCAGTTGAATGAGGTACTGTGAGAGTTTGTCGTCAGTTAGGTATTTCTCAAGGCACTTTACCGCAAACTCTCTGATCATGGGATCAGGGAAGTTGCAATCTAGCAGCTCCATAGCTTGCTCTGGCTTGATAGCGGGCCAGTCCTTCAGGAGGCAATACATCTGAAATAGAAAAAAAAAAACATACACTGACTTCAGATATATATATTTTTTAGCATTTTAAACAAACCTACAATACATGGGACAGTGTGTTAGTGTGTAAATATCAGCTGAGTTGCATTAGTATAACAACTACGTCAGGCCCACATCTATTTGTTCTTCAAAATAAAGGCGTGTCAGCTGTAGAAACCTGAGCTTACCTGTGCAATCTCATCTCTGGAGTTCCATTTCACAGCCAGGAGGATCTTGGGAAGGATCTCTGGCATGTTGACGCAGTCTTGTCTAAAACAGTTTGGGGAGAGAATACATTAGTTAGAACTTTAATGACATACAGATCAGCCCCAACATGACAGTACACATTGTGTAAAATGTAATTTTTTCGTCCCCTCAGAAACCCCATATAATGGTATACAAGCACACACACGTTACCTGTGCCTCCATACAAAGTCTTTCTCCTGCTCAGTGATTTCAGACAACGGGTCTCTGTTGCACACCTGGCGCAGCTGCTCGTTGTCGGTGTCGGTCAGGGGGTTGTCACGCGCCAATCTGTTACTCTACGACACCATGTAACACACAGTCTATTGAAATAAACTGTGTATTGTGTCACATGAAACTTAGTATGTGAATGGAAAGGTGATATTAAGTTACTGTCTGTGGTGTGAGTGAACTACAATGTTAAAAAAAGGAAACAAACCACATAATAAAAAAAAAAAAATGCTTGTTATCTTACCAAACCAGTGTGGCAGTAATTAAAGCCAAGCTCTCTGGATATGTTCCAGTTTGCGTGGTCCTCAATGATGGTCATTTCGGGGTACTTGACGGGGCAGCTGAAATGGTCAAACTCCAGCTCCAGACATGGGGTTTCCTGCAGGTTTAGAAAGTAGAAGTGGAAGGAGAAAGGTGTTAATCAAAGAAAGGAGCCTGTGTGTCAATGAGTGTTTAATTAAGTGGGATAAGAGGCTTGGTTGATTAAATCGAGGCGGCTTAAATCCGGCTCTGAAACACTACAGGTCGTCACCGGCTCGATTAAAACTGGGTCACGAGGCTCAGAGGTCGCAGACACGGAAATAACAGATATTCGAAAAGCTTTGAAAAAGATTATGTTTTAAGATTATGCCACGTTATTCTATCCTCTTAGTGTTTCAAAATGCTGCTCCATGTACCGAAGAAATCTTGTTTACTTTAAATATTATAATTGACATAACAACATATTTTCTTTTCATTTTCTTCCAAATGAGAACAATGTCTGTTCGCATTTGACACCTGTCCATCAAACCCGCTCTCTAAAGAAAGATGAGACACTACTGGAAGCACAAACAGTGAATGAGCGAGCATTATGTTCATAATGTTGACATTTGCTGCTCACCTTGTTGGGGTTAGAGCCCGTGACGCCGATAGGGTTGAGCAGGTCCTCCAGGCCGTGTGGGACAGGCCAGAGGTTGAGAGCCATCTTCCCTGCTACTAGTGTGTGGGTGTAGTCAAACAGGTTGATGTTGCCCCAGGCCAGAGGACAGTGCTCCTGTAGGAAAATACCAATAAGATGATGCATATGAAAATGATTAGAGAGGCAACATCTCGGGGCTATGAAACAGCCAGGTGTAGCGCAGAGCGCAGGGGAGGTTGTTTATTTCCCATGCCTTGCATTAACCGACTTTGTTAAGGTTTATGATAGAACGGATGGGCCGGAGGGACGCTTGCCTTCCTATCCCCTGACCAATAGGCTATCCTAAACCCTCTGGACCATCCATTCCAGCATTAACCCTTTGTTAACTGCTTTGATTCTAATAAGAATCGAACAAGAATTGAATTGAATAGCAATTTGATTAAGGTTTTCATGAAATCAAACACTGTTTCTGATATTTCTTTATGGTCTGCATTTTTTTTTTTTATAGCCATTCAATGTATTTACATTCTATAATTAGCTCTCTATACAGTTGTTTTCATTGATTCAAATTGCCTACCTATGCACGACGGGTTCACAGGGAAACGATGTATGTACTGTATATAAATCAGTGTTACTGTTTTATCTCATTGATATCAACCTCACTGTTTACTGTTCACTGTTCACTCTCCCACTGCCAGGTCAGAGCTGCATTAAAGGAACAGTGTGAAACATTTAGGAGGATATATTGGCAGAAATGGAATATAATATAATTAGTGTGTTTTCTTTATTGTATAATCACCTGAAACAAAGAATTGTGGTGTTTTTGTTAGAATGAGCCATTTATGTCTACATAGGGAGCGGGTCCTCTTCACGGACCCAGCCGCCATGTTTCTACAGTAGCCTGGAACGGACAAACCAAACACTGACTCTAGATATGGTCATTCACGTTTGCTTTTACACGCCTGGCACATGGGAGAAGTTTCAGTTGGTTGCAATCTGCCACCTCGACGCTAGATGCCCCCAGGTCCTACTCACTGCACCTTTAAGTTACTGCTATATTTCCTACTCCTGCTGCTTCACATAACAGTGTTCAACTGGTGAAACTCAGAGTGGCTTTTGTTGTTAAGCAGACACAGGAAACGCAATGAGCTAATTATCCATGAAAAATGCAACAACAAAACATGACATGGTCATTTTTAGGGTACTTTGATCTGTTGTATGTATTGCAGAAAGTAATGAAACAAGAGAGAGCGGCCACAATGAGCTGTTAGATGAAGAACTCCTTTCCCTCTGCCCTGCTGTTGTGGAAAACTACTTGTGCCGTGAGCATCATGAAATCAGATCACAGTTGCTCATGGCAAGATGGAAAAAGGCCAATTACTGATTTCTTTCATTACAAAAATGCTTGTTTGTTTAGCTGCAAGCATATACACCAGTTGCTCGTTTGATATATTTCTTACAGAGTAGCTGCTCAAGGAGTGTTTGCTGTATTATTAAAACACATTTGTTGTTACCACCAGTAACCACGATGTTGTCAAATCAACCAAAGCTCATTATAAGATTAATGTAGCATTTCATTGCTAACCTCTTTAGCTCCCTTCCTTCCTTTGACCGAGCAGATAGAGAGGCAGAGTCGGGCGGCGCGGGGGATGTCTGGAATGTACATGTCGTAGTTCAGCCACTCGTTCCACCTGGAATAAACAGGGAAGGCACCGTTAACATAATCAATCACATTGCTGTCTCAAAGCTGAGTGAAATCCCAGAGTATTCTGCACTGTGTGCCACCTGGGGTTCGAGCAGGGCACGCGCTGGGTGTTGACGTTGTCACACAACTGCTCTCCACCGTGGTATATCCCGGTCCTGACGTAGATCTAGAGCAGCCACAGGAACAACGGTTTCACATACTAATCCATCGAGATCTTTCACAGCATTTCTGACTGCATGAAGTGAAGAACACTGTGTGAACTATCTTCTAAAAACCTCCAAGGTGCCGGAGATGTGAGATTACAGTCAGAATTTATTTTTGTCAAAGCAGAACAAAGCAGAGAAGCTATAAATAAAACAAGAAGGAGCAGTCAGAGCACTACACCGGCGTACCTTGTCAATGTCTCTGATGTTGACATTGACGTAAGTGGCGCACAGTATCCTGATCCGCAGCGTTCCGTTGATGGTCCAGAGAGACTTGGTGGCTGTTTCCCCGTTCATGTAGGGCGTAGCTGTGGATATTCGCCTCGCGTACGACGGCATGGTGAAGTTGTCCATGGGCAGCTGGGAATACAGGCTGTCTTTTGCCATTAGCATCAAGTTGGGCATCCGTCCCAGCATGATACAGCTGCGCACATACTGTCAAGGACGCACAAAGTGACATTTTGAAGCAGCCACAATTGTGACATTTTGAAGCTATTCAAGCCTGTTTGACATTTTGAAGCCATCCATACAAGTTTGAGGTTTATCAACATGTGAATTATTGGATTTTTACAGGCACAACTCAGCAGTAACTGGAGAACATTCAGTGCTTTGTGCTTATATACCGTGATATAGACGGTCTATTCTGGCATCAGCACATTTTACAGGCAGCTCATAAATTCCATTTCATGTCATAAATGCCAAGCACATTTGTGTTGGATGATAATGTGATGTGAAGTGGATCTCTCCACCCTCTAAGTACAATAGCATCAGACGCAGCACGCGTTTAGATTAAATTAGATTACCTTGTACTGACTCAGAGGGTATTTCTCCAGTAAGTACTCGTCACAGCCGCAGACTTTGAGGATGTACTTTCCCTGATACTCCTGCACACACATCTTTAGCTGCTCCTGGGAGAGCAGCATGCTGCGCGTCTTCTTACGGATGGCTTCGGCGATCACCTGCTCCGGCACGTAGTCGTGGTTGATCTTCAGGGTATACTTCTGCTTGTCGTTGCTGGGTGACACGATGACCCATATGACCACAATGATTTGACCTGGGGGAAAGAGAATAAAAGATCAAATTGGAGACACAGAGAAGGTGCAAAACCGTGAATGTTAGACTAAAATGTCTTACCTTTATCTAGCTTGTTATAGATGTGCCTGGGAAGTTCTGGGCATGATTCTACATTGGGAGGATACACGTACAAAGCTCTGCTGATGGGTCCGTTACTGTCTCTGAGGTCCACAGCCTCTTTGCAAACATTTAAAATGTTCCTTCTGAAGTCCTGCACTTCTGAGTCTTTCACCAAATCAAACTCACATATGGGCATTCCAATAGCAAAACCTGAAAGAAAAAAATGAGTCCTCAAAAAAAGCTTTTGCATTTTTCATGTGAAATGTGAGCCTTTGAATAATACAGTATATGTGACCAGTTAAAGCCAACAGTATTATGTTGATCCTTCTCACTGAGGGTAATGGTATAGCCAAGGCCAACGGTTGTTACAGTAGGGTGTTGTGTAATAATTCATGAACCATACCTATCTCCCTGTTGAGAATTTTCTCTTCTCTGTTGCCTACTGGCTCGATGACTTTGAGGAAGGCCTGGAAGAGCCTAAGATCGCACAACCTCCTGGTCTCGTCGTAGAACTCCTCCCGCTCCGCCTCCTGGGTGACGCTGACGAAGATGTAGGAGCTCTCCTCCTGCAGCAGATGGTAAAGAGGGTACTTCCTGGCCTCTTTGAAAAGCTCATGCTTGACTGTGATCAGCGTGGCCTCCCGGAGGCACTCCAACGTGAGGATCATGCCATTTGGCAGAAGGCAGTCCACCAGGATGCTGGGGGGCATCAAGTGCATCCCCCATAGTTCTCCTGAGGAGGGCCTTGGAGGCATGGTCGTGCCAACAGATATGGGCTATTTTTAAGAGCCCGGTAATTATCAGATGTGCGATGTCAACCAACTGTGAGAAAGAAGAAAACAAGAGTTATATAAGAATCACTGACCTGTGCACGATAATGCTTGTGGTATCTTAAGCAATGTTAGAGCTGCATAGTGACAGCATGTATTGGTTACCCCAAAGTATTTCTTATATATAGTATAGTGTTTTTGAGCTGATGATTATACTGCACATAACCATTATGCAAAGTTACTTTCCTTCAGTTTGACAGAGGAGTGGTATAGCAACACATTTATAACAACTTAGCAGACTAACTGCAGCTAGCAGTAATTGATTACTATTATAACGTTAGCAGGTAACCTAACATTAGCATGATGTGTCATCACAATCAGAGGCAGACAGAGCTATAAAAAACAACTTTCACTTTGGTTGGAGTTGGTATTAAAATGCTAACTCAAAGAGGGCAGCAATGAACCTAGAAATGCCCAGTGATGTCGAATGAAAGAACTACAAACAACCATGTAAACAAACATGTTTAGCTAATAACAATCCTTTTACCCACACGCTAGTAAAGTGTGCTGCTAAGTTATAAGTTAGCTTTAAGCCTGGGCTTGACAGGAGTTTGTGCTGCTGCTGCTGGGTGAGTTAGGTGTTGTTTCTTTAGCTAACTAGCTACCTTTACTTTATAATATACTTTACCCTCACACTTTACTAGCTTGTGGGTAAAAGGCTTGTTAGCTAACAATGTTTGTTTACATGATTGTTTGTAGTTCTTTCATCGACATTCTCACTGAGCATTTATCGGTTCATTGCTGCCCTCTTGGAGTTATCATTTTAACACCAAAGTGAAAGTTGTTTTTTATAGCTCTGATTGTGATGACACATCATGCTAATGTTAGGTTACCTGCTAACATTATAATAGTAATCAGCCTGCTAAGTTGTTATTAATGTGTTGCTATACCACTCTGTCAAACTGAAGGAAAGTAACTTTGCATAATGGCTATGTGCAGTATGATCAGCTCAAAAACATTATACTAATATACAGTGGTACTACAGGCATTCACATTTTATGCTAATTTTATTAAAAAAAAAAATGCAAATTGGGGTGACCCCAGAATATTTAGCATGTTTACATGCTGTCACTCTGCAGCAATGCTTAAGTTACAACAAGCATTATTGTGCACAGCTGGCTTAAGAAACAACACCTAACTCACCAAAGCAGCAGCAGCACAACACAAACTACTGTCAAGCCCAGGCTTAAAGCTAACTTATAACTTAGCAGCCACACTTTAGGGCTTGTTACCTAACAATGTTTGTTTACATGATTGTTTGTAGTTCTTTCATCCGACATCACTGAGCATTTATATCTTCTTCTTCCCTCTTTGAGTTAGCATTTTAACACCAAAGTGAAAGATGTTTTTGTATAGCTCTGTCTGAACATATTATGTTCTTAATGTATATGTTCTTACTATGCCTGTATATGTTCTTATGTTCTTAATTATTTCCTTTCATAATTGTAATATAACTTCTTATTCTAATTGTTGTTTCTTATGCTAGCTAGCTATCTTCAGAAACAACACCTAACTCACCAAGCAGCACTTAGCATGCTAGCTAGCTAACTAGCATGCTAGCCAAGTTCTCCAAACAGATCAATGTCATCTACAACATTAAAACCTCGCCTGCTGCATAAAGCTACTGTCAGTCTGACATCACTACAATACATTACACAATAGAGTTTCTGTGTAGCTGCTTTGATTAAGAGTTAAAGCGATCACACACAACACAACACGACAACAACAGAATAGATAAAGCTACCTGAGTCAGACAGCTAACAACCGGTTAGCCAATGAGCTAGTCTGCTAGCATTCTCGTTAGCATCGGCTAGCTGAGGAAATCCCATCCGAGCCGGAGACTCAAGCAGCGGCTGCTACTAGTCCATCCAAACAATGAGACACTGCCGGGTCGGGGACAGACCCCCCGAGGTGCTGGAGAGAAGACAACCCTCTAGCTCCCGGTGATGTTGTCAATAAGCTGCAGAGGAATCAGTCTGTTGTACTTCATGATGATCTTCATCGTGCTGTCTGTCCTGAGAAATAAACTGCACAGTTGTTTGATAGCTAGCTCTCCACTCCTAGCTAGCCTGCTCTAAAGGCTGCTAGCAGGCTCATCATCATCATCATCATCATCATCATCATCATGGATGGATGGATGGACCGCCCTCCCACACAATCACACACACACTGAGTGAGTTCAGCTGCTGGAGAGAAGCAGTCTGTCATTGGGAAGAGACTTTTATTTTATTTATTTATTCATTATTATCATTATTATTTTTTATTATTATTTTTTTTTTCTATTTTTATGTGTATGTATATATATACTGGACGTTATAGTTAGAGGAATGAGTCATTATAGCAACTTTAAAGGTCCCATATCATGCTCATTTTCAGGTTCATACTTGTATTTTGTGTTTCTATTTGAACATGTTTACATGCTGTAATGTTAAAAAAAAAACTTTATTTTCCTCATAATGTCTGCTTGAATATACCAGTATTCACTCTCTGTCTGAAATGGTCCGTTTTAGTGCATTTCAACGGAATTGCAACAGAGTTGTGTTGCCTGGCAACAGTTTGGGTCCATGTTTACATCCTGTCAGCTGATGTTATTTACATACACTGCAACCGGAAATAAACTGGGACACATTTAGAATGTTTACTTTTAAAACCGTGTAATGGTCTAAATATTGTATATTTGTGACATCACAATTGGACAGAAATCCTAACGGCTTGTTTCAAACTTGCAATTTCTGAATACGGACTGTGTGTATTTCTATGTGTATGTATTTATATGTATGTGTATGTATATATATACTGGACGTTATAGTTAGAGGAATGAGTCATTATAGCAACATGAACTTTAAAGGTCCCATATCGTGCTCATCTTCAGGTTCGTACTTGTATTTTGTGTTTCTATTTGAACATGTTTACATGCTGTAATGTTAAAAAAAAAACTTTATTTTCCTCATAATGTCTGCTTGAATATACCAGTATTCACTCTCTGTCTGAAATGGTCCGTTTTAGTGCATTTCAACGGAATTGCAACAGAGTTGTGTTGCCTGGCAACAGTTTGGGTCCATGTTTACATCCTGTCAGCTGATGTTATTTACATACACTGCAACCGGAAATAAACTGGGACACATTTAGAATGTTTACTTTAAAAACCGTGTAATGGTCTAAATATTGTATATTTGTGATATCACAATTGGACAGAAATCCTAACGGCTTGTTTCAAATTTGCAATTTCTGAATACGGACTGTGTGTATTTCTATGTGTATGTATTTATATGTATGTGTATGTATATATATACTGGACGTTATAGTTAGAGGAATGAGTCATTATAGCAACATGAACTTTAAAGGTCCCATATCGTGCTCATCTTCAGGTTCGTACTTGTATTTTGTGTTTCTATTTGAACATGTTTACATGCTGTAATGTTAAAAAAAAAACTTTATTTTCCTCATACTGTCTCCTTGAATATACCTGTATTCACTCTCTGTCTGAAATGGTCCGTTTTAGTGCATTTCAACGGAATTGCAACAGAGTTGTGTTGCCTGGCAACAGTTTGGGTCCATGTTTACATCCTGTCAGCTGATGTTATTTACATACACTGCAACCGGAAATAAACTGGGACACATTTAGAATGTTTACGTTTAAAACCTTGTAATGGTCTAAATATTGTATATTTGTGACATCACAAATGGACAGAAATCCTAACAGCTTGTTTCAAACTCGCAATTTCTGAATACGGACTGTGTGTATTTCTCTGTATATTGAGCGCTTCGATACTTTCACAGGATTTATAAAGCACTTAAATCTGCTTTATAATATAAAAGACATGGAAATCTTACTTTTTACAATATGGGACCTTTAATTTTTCACATCCTTGTACAAACAGTCATATGACAGGGATATTCTCCAAAAACACGGCCATCATCAGCCAATCAGCAGCAGGTCCTATGTGTGTTTTGATGAAGAAGTAGCGCTGTGTATTCGCAAGAATTTGGCAATACAATACGAATAAAGTCATAATATTATGAGAAAAAAGTCGGAATTTAATGAGAATAAAGTCATACTATTTCAAGAAAAATAAGTTGTAATATTACGAGAATAAGGTCATAACTTTACGAGAAAAAAGTCGTAATATTACGAGAATAAAGTCATAACTTTACAAGAAAAAAGTCGTAATAATACGAGAATAAAGTCATGACTATGAGAAAAAAGTCGTAATATTACGAAAATAATGTCATAACATTACGAGAAAAAAGTCATAATATTACGAGAATGATTTCTTTCTCTTAAACTTATGACTTTATTCTCATAATACAACTTTTTTTCTCTCGTAAATTTATGACTTTATTCTCATAATATTACGACTTTATTCTCAAAATTTCAGATTATTTTTTTTTTCCTCAATGTGGCCCTGATACTCCGTCGTACGATACTGTAAGCAAGATGATATATTGCAATTTCTTAAATCTAATTTTAAGAAAACTGCAGAGAACACACCTTCATATGCATAAAATCTCAGTAAAAAAGTGTAATCACCTGCTTTTTCATTTATCACAGTCCCTGTAACATCCAACGTCATAGCACTACTTTGAGAGGGTGCATCTCTTTGCAAATGAAATAAAGTATTGACTGAATTAATCTTTGCATGTAAACTATTAATTATAAATCAATACTGTGTTTTTGAGAATCGATACAGTATCACAAAACGTAGTATCGCGATACTCGATATCAACTTACACCCCTATGAAGAAGAAAACTTTTTGAACCATTTTCTATCTTCAAAATAAGCAAACAAATGTAAGAACATTATGCAGTCTTGACAGAAGCTCTCTGTGTGCTTTCTAGTACACAAATATCCTTGGGAGATGACCTTTTATTTCTGCTGCAGGACCACAATGTGTATTTGTTTCATGAGATAACCTGGAGGTGGATGCAGTAGTTGTTGTGTTGAAGAGTGAACTTGTGACCATGGAATTTTTTTTTTTTTTAGCTTTGTTTGGTGAGCCTGGGCAAGCCTTATTACATTGTGTAATAATGTCTCAATAACTTTGGTTTTTCAAAGAATGTGCAAAGTGTTTTAGGCCTTTATATATTCATTGTGCTTTGGTGAGCTTAATTCCTGAATAGTATTTCCAACATCATGACCGACAAAAAAATCACGTTTGGTTATGAACACCTTATGTTCATTCATAGAAGACCTTTCATTATGAGAGACCTACACATATAATTTGGTCCCAGAGAGAGCGGATAACAAATGAGGACATTGTATTGTCTCAGAAAACAGTCTCATCCAAATATAGGAAAGTTTGAGGAAGTTCTCAAAGTTGTTCCTCAACATTAACAAGGACATTTTTAGACAGACAGCAGCGTTTTTTTCCCGTCAATTGATGGTTGGTGTCGTCATGTGTATCATATGTGATATAGCAAGCACATGCTCATAATGTCTCACATTTATGACTACAAGTGTAACAAATTCTTGTAAACACGTGCCCATAAAACATTTTACAATGTTTAACACCATGCATAATCCAGTCACAGTTTTCCCCCGCATAACAGCCAGTTGCATGTCTAACAGTTTCCGCCTCGGAACATTCAGTTCGCTTTTATAAACAGTCACATCCTCGATCCGGAGAGAAAGTCAGCTGTTCCAAATGCGTCAGCCGGAGAGGAAAGTTTGCACGAGGTCACAGCAAGGTCATTTGGTTTAAAACAATCTCTCTCATGTCATTTTATCCATCACCAAACCGCCATACGCTTTGACAGCTGCTTGCGTGTATATTTCACCTCTTGATCTTCCCTATCTCTTCGGACAGTCTGGAGAGGTACTGTGTGAGCTTCACCATCATGATGATGAGGGCCCCTCCCGTGAACACGCAGGAGGGCCACATAAGCGTGTGGAAGACGACGCTGTGGTCGTACAGGCGCATCAGGAGGACGGTCTCCTGCTGCTCGCTGGGGTCGTAGTAGCAGGGGACCTGCTGGTTCGCCTTCAGACGCTCGGAGATGTTCATGATCATGACGTGCATGGCCGCGCTGTCCTTCTGGCACCTGGGTACGTAGAAACACTGCAAGGACATGGATTGAAGGAAACTGAGGTTATCTAGAGGGCGATCAGTTGGTCTTTGTTATGGTGATGGCTGCTAATCTTCTTTTAATTCACAATATTGAATACATCACCTTCACGTGTCATGTTAAACCCTATTCGACTGTTATCAGGCCATTAAATAGGTGTCATCGGTCGGTGGTAGCAACACGTTATAACACGTAAAACTGAATGAAACGTTACGTTTTGAACACAAACAAAAAGGCTTCTTTAGGTTTAGGCAACAAAAACACTTGGATAAGTTTAGTGAAAAAGATCGCGTTTGCATCCATTTGGCCCATAGAGCAGGCGCAGTAACGTTTCCTTTAACTCCGCCTCCCAGCCTCGGTCTGGGTCTCATTCACATGAACGGAGGAAGGAAAATAACTCTGGATTTGGCTATTAGTGCATTTTAAAACTTTTAGGACCTAATGATTTAACTAAGGGTTATTCAAGTGTTCATACTGGGAAGTTGATTTACCTAAAAAAAAATTATCCGCTGAGTTACAGAGGTTTCTTTCCCAAAAGTATTTTTGGGCCCAATGGCATCATGTGACGGACATGGAATTTGTTATTCCACCGTTTGGCCACAACAAAAATTTGCTTCAAAGCTCGGCGCACTTCCTGGGGACCTGATACTCCAGGGCCTGGCTTCCGCTCCTGCTCTTGTCATATATACACTACGGTTGCTAGAGGTCGCTTTCATCTTCTTTTATACCTTCTTTTGGTGATTTTCCATGCGAATAGATGATAAAACCTAATACTGAGTGTAGAAGACCCCTATTGACCCACATCTATGGTGCTTATAGCGACCGATAACGCACATTTAATAGCCTGACAGCAGCCTAATCGGCTGCCTTTCAGCTTGACCAGGAAAAATCCTATCGACTAACACTTTCTGAATCTGGAGCAGTATACAATCAGGCCAACATCTGACAGCCGTTGTCAACATTTGAAACGGTTCAGTAACTCTGTGTTTTCCCCTCTGGCGCTGTACTCACTTCAGAGCTGGTGTCCTGGGTCTCCTCGTTGTGAGATAAACGGCTGACACGGCCTGTGTTATTGACGCTCACGTAGACCTGCAGACAGGGGTATTTGGAGACTCTCCAGCACTCTGACCCACAGCTGTAGGAGCAGTTCACGTCTGCTGTGACTGTGGAGTTGAGCACGATACACACACCTTCCTCTGTCCACACACTGGGTTGGCATTTAAATGAAGATCCAATTTAATGCAACAACAACAACGACGACGACAAAAAAGCAGAAAACAGTTCAGGGATCTCATGGTATGAAATCGGCTTGTTCCTGAAGTATTCATTTTTGTAATTTTCAGGTTGAGAGAGCACTGTAAGCAGTTTGTCAACAAGCACACCTGATGAATAAAACATGTTTCTTACAGAAGTAGTTAGTTAACTCCTTTATAGGGTGTTAAAAAAAAGACAATTCAAACAACAGTCCCAGTACCTTTCTGCATAGGAGCGTAATATAGTGACCCCCAGGACAAAGTACATCACGACTGAGGAGAGGATCATCCCGAGTCCCAGAAAAATGGCCCGATCCTCACCGGGCTTCCGAGCTGTCACCGTCTGCTTCTTGTCCAGTAAATCTACGTCACGAAATTTCTGGTAGATTGACCTACTGATGAGGAAAATGAGGAGACATTATTATATATATATTTTTTTAAGCTCAAATATTATGATAGGTAAGAGTTTCTCCCCGGGCCATGGATGTCCCCATTTCCCCTTTGCAATTTAAGTCAATTTTGAAGCCTGAATTGGCATGAACCTGTTACCTCCTTTCATTTCCTCTGTCCGCTGCTGCTGATTTTTTGGCCCCCGCCACAAAAAACATCTTTCCTGATGATCCACGCCCTCCTTTGCTCGCTGAGGCAGAACGGAAGGATTGCTGAAAGGACCTGTGAATTACAGGCAGTTTGTTGACCATGCTTTAGCTGTCTGGAAGCACTACAGACACTTTCACTACCAGGATCATAAACACAACAGAAATCCCAAGGTCACCGGTGACAAAGCAAACATGCAAGACGGCAAATCATACTCTACCTTTGGTGCATAGTTGCTGTCAAACTCACTACTAGTTTTGTACAAAAAAACTATTAAGTATATACCTCTCCTGTTGCAAACAGCACTTGCTGGTTATCAGAGTGTTATGTAGGGTTGGGACAGGAAGCACCTCTGATATAGTGGTCTCCACCAGGTAAACATCTCATTTTGAGCACAAAGAAACGCCACAAAGGACAAACAAGATGACAGATTGCCACAGATGAAAGGTGTTAATGCTGATGAAAAACCTACCTGCTGTATCCTGAACACTTCTGCTGTCAACACAAAGTCATTGGGTACGCTCTTGGCACAACAACAACACCTTGCATGTACCTCCTCTCGCTCTCTGCCGGTCCTATACCATTTGCACAAAACACAGAATTCAGTACAGCTTTGGACCAATAAATAACATTAGCCTTGATTCAGATGCAAATGTATGGGCAAGTGAGACGTTGTGAGTTATTTGTGCTGGGTTAGCGTTAAGGTGAGGGTCGATGCAAACCCACTCTGGAGATTGCCAGGCATTTATTTAAAAATACACTATAGGTTAAATGTATTTACATGGCCACATTATTAATTATGTGTGGTCGTTTGCTCGTATATCAGAAGAGTGCTCCGTAATGACTTACCTATCAATCAAGTAGGAATCAACCATCAACTCCTATTGTTTATTGACTCCCCTTCAGAAGCAGAATAATCAACACAGCATGGATACAGAAGGCCACCATCCAGTCCTCTAACATGTGAGTACAATAAGCACGTTGTGTTCATTTTGTGGAGTATATCAACCTTGCCGGAGTGCAAGGAGCAGACTAGTCAGAAAACAAGCCAACGAGTTCCTCTTAGATGAGTAATTTCCTCATTGTATCACATTCCCAGCTGCTTAGGGGAAATGTTGCTGAGAGACGACCCCGGTGTGACAAAGGGAATCTGAAGGAAACCATGATTGTTCCCTGAAACATGATTCCGCATGCAACGAAGGGTCACACTTACATGAGTTTTATGATGTGTCTTACAACTTTACAGTTGTTCTCCTCCGTAAAAGCACACTGAAACATTGCCACTCGAGTGCCTCAAGTTCCACACATAACTGTATCGATTTCAGCTAAACATGGACGCGCACACTTTCAGAGAGATCGCCTTACTCCTTGTACCAACTTCGTAAGGCAGTGAATTTATAGCTGTGTCCTCATGTAGGCTGGACTTACAGTGGCAGGTGACGTCGTACCTGATAACTCATAAGGAATGGACAGTGACACTGTGCTTAATGATGTAGACAGACCTTGCAGGGCCTTCCAAGGTAGCTTCGAATGAAGGAAACAAATTTAAAACATTAAACAAATTGTTAAAAGTGCAAACGTTCCAGATTGGTCTTATTAAAGATTATCGTCTTATTTTCTGCAATTTTGTTATTTAATATTTTTATTTTTCATTTATCAAAATTGACAGAGGACAATGGAAATTTCATCCATGTTAGTCAATAAAAAAGTAAATTCCACTGAAGTTAGACCCCTGGAAATCTGACATTATTGAAGTGAAATGGCTAAAACTTAAAGGGCCAGTGTGTAACATTTTGGGGGATCTATTATCAGAAATGGAATATAATATTCATAACTATGTTTTCATTAGTTTATAATCACGTAAAACTAAGAATTGTTGTTTTCGTTAGCTTAGAATGAGCCCTTCTTATCTATATAGGGTCCACTTCACGGAGTCCGCCATGTTGCTCCGCCATGTTTCTACAGTAGCCCAGAACAGACAAACCAAACACTGACTCTAGAGAGAGCCTTTTTGCGTATTTACCTGAAGGCCAGCGTAGTTCTCTGACATGCTTGTGAAACTGCAGTAATGCGAGCCACATAGTGCAAAACCGTGGTACCGCCAGTCGCCACCTTAGTTCTCCGACACGTTTGGATAGAGAAGGGGTTGCAATCTGCAACCTCACCACCAGATGCCAATAAGTCCTACACACTGAACCTTTAACTGAATGAGAAATAATAACATAATCATAGGGTGGGAAGAAAAAGTGGTTCTGAATGAAAGTCACCAACTTGAAAAGATGACTTTGTGTGTATTTGCATCCTGCTTCACGGCTTATTTAAAAAGCTACTGAGTCTGCAGTGTCACCACATGGAGGACTGGAAGGAGACCGTCTGAGGAAATGCACTGGTGTGAAACTGCTTACCCCAGCAGGAACTTATTGTTCACATTTTCCTATTATCAGTTTAATGAACCACGTATCCTGTGCCAGAGGCAGATAGGATCGGCCGACCTCACTGTACTGTATACTCTTTATGGGTGTGTCCTTGGTTCATATTTCTTCCAGCTGTCCCATATTGTGAGACTGAAAAATGTGACTGAATGAGAGATAAACCAAAATGGCATGTGGCAGCCCACATAACTGTAAAGCAGGTGTTTTCTTATACATGGATGGATCACTGAATGGGCCTACCAGGGTCAGAGGGCCTCTCTCTTCATCTACAGTGTGAACTAATTACTGAAGTTCAGCTGCAGGTTTTAAACCAACAGCAGCACCTGAATTCTGCTTCACCTGCAGAATGTCACTGAAAGAGACGCAAAACTACTACAACGAAATGTGATATGAAACAACACAAAGCGACTACAAAGAGATGCAAAACAACCACAAAGAGACGAAAACTGACCACAAAGAGACACAAATGACCACAAAGAGACGCCACATAATTACAAAGAGACATAATCTGACTACAAAGAGACACAAATGACCATAAAGAGACACCACACAACTACAAAGAGACATAATCAGACCACAAAGAGACACCACACAACTACAAAGAGACATAATCAGACCATAAAGAGACACCACACAACTACAAATAGATGCAAAACAACCACAAATAGACACAAACTGACTACAAAGAGACGCAAAAGAACACAGAGACACCACACAACTACAAAGAGATGCAAGCTGACTACAAAGATACACATATGACCACAAAGAGAAGCCAAACAACTACAAAGAGACGCAAAACAACCACAAAGAGATGCAACCTGATTTAAAAAGAGACACAAATGACCACAACAAGACACACCACACAACTACAAAGAGACACAAACTGACTACAAAGATACTGAACATGAATCCCCACATAGAGATGCAAAACAAACACAAAGAGACACCAACTGACTACAAAGGGAAACAAATGACCAAAAAAACACAAAGAGACACAGTACAACTAAACGATATGGTCGTTTTGTGTCTCTTTCAGTCCGAGTGTCTTGCTCCTGTGCTCGCTGTGCCCAGGGGCCTATTGTATCATAATCTATCCATGATTTTATTACTATTAGTAATTTCCGTTGGATTTTATTGAGCTCATATAAAAGTGAGATTAAGGTGTTTCATGTATAGAGACTGAAAGTCTGACGGCTCAACTTTGATCCTGGAAATGTTCCTTTAGTCCAGAAGGTGTTTACTTTCACCTCGCGTGTTTTAACAGCGCTGTGGTATTCAAGGCCTGACCTACTATCAACACGCTCTTTGACGAAGAATATCTCTGGATGTATTTTTGCCTCGTCCTTCCAGTGATTATTGCTTCCTAGTCAGGTGTCCTTTAGTGTTTGGTAGTTTAAAAAAAGTCACATGCTCCACTGCACAGCAACCCACAGAGTTAGGAAACACTAACCTGACGTGCACACACTGCCAGTGTGAACAGTGCATGCAGTTCATATTATTGTACACAATGTCAAAACCCAGTCATCCATTCATCATTGATTTTATGAGTATTTTATTTACTGTCTTGTTGTTCCATGAACACAGCAGTGAAAAACAGCATGCTCCTATCATTATTATCCACTTAAGATTCATCTAGGCACTCAATAATAAAGAGGGTGTATGCAGTGAAATTTCCAAAGCTATCTTTACACTGCAGCTCAATCTGAGCCCTTATGAATCCATTTCACATGTGTGAGTCTAAAACCTTTTTGTATTCCCAGCTACATGCTGTGTGTTGACCCTCTGTTGTGGGCTGGATCCTCTTTGAGCACATACAGTCTCTATGTTCCTCTGTGGTGCCTGTAATAATCTCATGACTTTGCACATCCAAATTACAGTAAGCCCCAGCTTTTGTGTGTGCTGAACAGCAGTGGTAATACGTACAATCTTGTGAGATCCTACCTCTTGTTGCGGTGTTGTTATGATAATCCAGACTTTGGGCTACAACTGTCAGCAGTGGCTCTCCGACATGGTCTCTCCCAGGGACGGCAGCTGGCTACCTCTTATTTAAACTCTTTCCCCAAGTGAACAGAATGCCTGCCATACCTGTGTTAGTAATATGAGTTCCCCGTACAATGCCGTCATGCTTAAAATGAGTTGGTGGAGCACAATGAATCTCGACTGTACCTTTAAATAACTGTCTGTGATTGGCCGGACTGTGGGCCTGGTGCTATGTTTGTTACAGGCTGCATGTCCACAAAGGAATTCAGGAGCAGTTGTTTCAAACACCTCTGACTTTCTATGTTACAAATGTACAGTGTGTGAATAGACAACGTGGAGGCCACAGCTTCAAACTCTGACAAGGAAACATAGCCGTGTCTTGCCACAAGGGGTCACTGCAACCTCAGAAACTGGTTGCATGGAATGCTGGGGATTTTTTTTTTTTGAAGTGGTGCTTTTATTTTGTTAAAATCACAAGTGTAAATGTGGAAAATGTGTTAGCAGGTGTGGACAAATACCTTGCTGTTGGTAATAAATGTATAAAGTTATATGTTTACCTTTCTTTCTTAGTAGATGTACTATGAATGACTTCTTCCATTCATTTTTTTTCTAAAAGATGCACATTAAAGACTGAGAGCAAGTATATTTTGCAGATGTAAGCTATTGTCCTCTTTCAATGTTTGGTCAACGAATAGTCACACCATCACCATTATTTTTTATTGTTGCCTACAAAACGTACTAGATTTTCAGGTAAAGTAATCAGACGCATTTTCATATGATCCAGACTAAATAAACACAGTTTTTGAGGAGCCTCCTAAAATGGACAAAATGCTTAAAAACCTGGGGCCGGTGTTATATGTGACCGCAAGAGAGCCAGCAACGTATAAGGTCTGTCGTCAGAAAATGTGACCCCCCTATCTTTTACTTTTTTTTTTACCAGTTTTGTGAATATATCGTTGAAATAAAAACATTAAAATAAATGTATGTTTTTTGACAAAATAGTTTTGTGTGTTTTCCGTCACATATTTTCCTCATTTATTATACAGTCACAGTAGGGTCACATTTTCTGATGACAGACCTTATGGCTGGCTCGCTGCGGTCACGGATTTCGGTGTAACACCGGCCCCAGGTTTTTGAGCATTTTGTCCTTTTTAGAATGCTACTCGAAAACTGTGTTTATTTTGTCTGGATCATATGAAAATACTTTTGATTAATTTACCTGCAAATCTAGTATGTTTTTTTAGGCAACAATAAAAAGCAATGGTGTTGGTGTGACTGTTCTATGACCAAACATTGAAAGAGTACAATAGCTTATATCTGTAAAACAAACTGGTATCTTGCTTTCACGCCTTCAGAAATGGTAACCTCATGTGTTGCTGGCTCTTTGCGGTCACAGATTTCGGTGTAACACCAGCATTGCATATGATATGTGTACACCTTTATTTATTTAATTTCAGATTTTTGTACATTCTGCTTTGCGTGCTGTGAAATGTGTTTTATTTTGAAAATAATTTTAAAATGTAAGGTGGCATATTTTCCCAGTAGATTTAACATGTAGAGGCCATTTAGTTGTTTTCTAATGCGATGACGACAGTGTTGGTGTGACCAGCTGGGGGATTTTCCCCTGCAGACCCCAGTGGATCATGAGCCATCTTGGCTGCAGTCTCTGCTCATCCCCACTTGGTGCGTTTGATTATGAAAGTCTGTCCCATTTAACAGCAGCAGCATCACATCAGATTCTGCTAGAAGTGTGTTACTGCCTCCTCCAAGCCCAATCCACTGCTACAGTATAATAAAATCTCCCTGAAGAACTCCAGAGCTCTTTCCTGCCTCTTAGCTCAGAATGCGTTTCCCTTTAATTATACCCTGGCCTAAGATTTAGCCTTGAAAAAATAACAGCCCCTTTTTCATGCAGCAAGACATGCAGCAGGAAAACACGTGCACAAATATAGCAGGATGGGAAGGAAAAAAACGACTCAAGGGCAGATGGAAAGACATTTATTTGAGGTTAGGCCTAAACATAGCTACAAAGAGGTGCAGACTGTCTTCGAGTGCCACATTTGGAGGTGAAACAACATCGTTGCAGGGGGGGGATGAAAGGCGATTCTGCTTCTTTGTTTCTGCGGATCTAAAAATAGCACATGCTGAGCAGGCAGTGGAGCTGAGCTGCAGTCCCTTCTCTTGCTCCATTTTCCCTCTTTTTCTGTCCCTCACTCTCTCGCAGACATAATACATCATGTTAATGATGCATGGGCTCAAATGTATAGCAGCTATTATAGGTCAGTTTGGTCTGGGCCTGTATTTGCATTGCTGTAATTTAACATATGTAGCTTGGACATAAAGGAGTGTTGTTAATATTTGTGTGGTGATGTGTGTCACCTGTGCTGTTGGGCATCCCTCTGCCCCCATCTGAGACATATGTTTTTGGATCTTTGTGCTTTTATTTTAAGAAATTGCAAACATCTGTAATGGCAAATAAAGAAAATACAAATCCTCAGCCTGATTTCTTATTCTGTGCATGTTCACTTGCAACAGGGGATCACTATCGTATTACTTATTCTAAGGGGTTTGCAAGTAAAAAAAAACATGCTGCTGAAATCCAGTTATTATTCATAGCTTGATAGCTTTTCTTTTTTTCTTTTTTTTTTAAAAAAGATGAAAATCTTAGACTATTTATCCTTATCTTAGATGCAGCCTCTAGTAAAAGCCACCTGCTCATTTTCTTTCTCCTCCACGCACAAAAATGAAAAGGCAACACCGCTGTTGCTAAGGCAGTCGATAAACCTGGCTGCCACTTGTGCATGGCAGTATCCAAGCAATTACACAATGCCAACAGGTCCGGCACATATTTATCAGTGTTGCCGCTGTGCTCACATCCCTAGCAACCTCGTGTTATTGTCCTGCAGATTAGCTCCCCGCCCCCACACAGATACCATACTGCTGTATTCCTTCTAGTCTCACACTTATGGAGGGGAAACGCTGCTAATCTCATTTTATAGAGAACTAGAGATGTTCACATGTATTTTTCAAACTGATGAATGTACATTATACAGTATGTGCATGTACTGTATGTAATAATAATAAAAAAGGATGAGTAGGATTTACAGTCACAGAGAAGAGGTCGGTCAATTCACAATATTCGCCCGTAGAGTGAATCATATATTGCGTAAAGCTTGGCATCGGAGAGGAGGAATTTGCTTCACATTTCTTCACTGGCAGCCAAAACACCCTCTCACACAGTGGGAGTGATGGAGCACATATTTCTGTTTCTGCTGGCTAGAGGAGAATGAAGCAAAGAGGCAGGAATGTGGGAAATCACCCATAAATGAACTAATAGAGACAAACTGTGCTGAAACTGAAACCTGTTTTGCAGTCCACCCCCAAAAATCTCTGTTTTTTTGACAATGAGACGACCTAGAATCCTTCTAGTTTTGCTATATGTAAGGAAATTACAATGCGGTGGTTGAATGTGTGGCACCAGATATTAGACAGGGAGGTCTCTGGATGTTGACAAAGGGCCAGATGAGCACTGATATAATGGAGTGGGAGGATCACACAGCTCAGAGGCTGAGGTAGCAGAGGCAAAAAGAGTCAGTGGACTGCAGTAGCACACAGTGTCTGCCAAATAATCCATCACACAACAACACAGTTAATCAAATAGGCTACCCTTTTAGACTTTTACCATCTGATTGCATGCAAATGCGTTACCTCAGCTATATTTTCAATGTTGACTTGGCTAATTCTAGGCCATTTTTTTGCAAGATAAAATTATTTGTCTCACCAAATTACATTATTTTGAAGTCGTGGTTGTTCTGTGTTTGTGAGGATGCACAGAGTGTGAGAAATAAAGAAGGGATGTTGTAAATACATCTGTGATCCCAGCAGAGATTATTACATTTGTGGTAACAAGATAGCCTACCGTTTAGACTTTTACCATCTGATTGCATGCAAATGCTTTACCTCAGCTATATTTTCAATGTTAACTTGGCTAATTCCAGGCTATTTTCACCATAATAAATGATTTGTCTCACCAAATTATATATATATATATATCCTTTATTTAACCAGGTAAAAACTCATTGAGATTAAAATCTCTTTTCCAAGAGTGACCTGGCCAAGAGGGCAGCACAGACATTGTTACAAAAATAAAAACAAACAATACAAGCAGACAAATACTACAGACACACACCACAAGTGAACGAGCATGACATCCAGTTTGTATGCAACACAAAAAAACAGCTATAATGCACAAACAATCTCAAAACAATTCAGTGGGAAAATCAAGAGCAATCACATCGACCTATATATAGTGCCACTTTCTCGATCCTTTAAAATGGAGTTGAATTCCCTCATAGTAATCAGCTCTGACAATTTCAGGTCCTTCTGTACATTATTCCAGTAAGAAGGAGCAGCGTATTTAAAAGCTTTTTTTTGCTCGCTCCGTTCTAACCTTTGGGATCAACATCTGTAGAACATTGTGAGAGCGCATGCAGGCCATATTGATTGTGGTTTATGCACATGTATGTATGTACACAGATAGACAGAGAAAGATAAAAACAAACACTGCAACAAAGGATGTACTGCTGCTTGTTAATGGTCCCCCAATTCCAACATTTCATGCTATGTCATCATCTCACAATTTTGGTTTGTTTTCCACTGTTTGGTTAGGTTTTTCTGCACATTTTGTGTATTTTTTATTGATGTTTAACTTTTGTTGTATTTTTAAAATTATGTTAGTTCAGATCTTTCTTCCTTTTTTGTTATTGTTTTTTTGTGCAAATAAATAAATAAAATAAATAAATAAAAAGAATATGCTGCAGCCACTTAAATGGGGACAGCCACTAATCACAACTGTGATATACAAAGAGGAATTTTGAAGGTCAGCAGCTCACAATTTGTACTCAAGTGAATCCTTTGATATTTCTTACATTGTTTACATGATCAGAGAACAGCAGCGTGCATATATATGCTCAGGGCTATCACTTTTTGTTTTGGAACATTGGAGACATTAATATGATTATGGATTATGTATACAGGAGAAAAAAAAAAGGATGTACCAATGGGAGAGCCTCACATATGAATCTTTGAAGGTCAGCAGCACACAATTTGTACTCAAGTGAATCCTTGATATTTCATACATTGTTTACATGTTCAGAGTACAGAGTGCATATGCTCAAGGCTATCACTTTTTGTTTTGGAACATTGGAGACATTAATATTCAAGATTCAAGATGTTTATTGTCATGCCGGTTATACAGGTACAATTATGAGAAATATTTTTTGCTGGGAAGCTCCATTAAAATAAAAAATAAAAATGACATTTACATTACAATTATAAAAGGAAATACTTTGTAAAGGGGCATATTAAGAACATATACATTAAGAACATATACAGTATATACAGAATAAGATATATTTTTGTGTGAGAAGGTATCGTATGAATTATCTATTTAAAAGTCTGATGGCCAATGATTATGGATTATGTATACAGGAAAAATAAACAAAAAAATAATAATAATCTGTGTAAAACACACCAATTTTTCACACCACTTTTTCAGTGTAAAACACACCAATTTTTGTCCAAGCTTTTGGGACAGAGAGCACAAAGAGGTCCTGTGAACGCAGTGAATATTGTCCAAAATTTCTTTTGCGTAATTAAAACACTTAAGTATTGTGGGAGCAGATCCAGAATCATCTTATATATAAAATAAGATAAGATAAGATGAACCTTTATTAATCCCCGGAGGGAGATTCAGGTGTCAAAGCAGCAACATCAGCAGACAGAGTAAAATACAGGAGAGGTAAAAACAATAATAGAGATATAAAAGATACAGAGTGAATGGGTGAACATAGTGTATGCAGTCCGTCAATAAATAAATGTAGTTTGTGCAATAAATAAATGTAATATGTGCATATGTGCAGTCTATAAAGTGGTATGTAGGATGTGTAGTGTAAATATAAGGATGTACCAATGGGAGAGCCTACAAGATGAATTTTGAAGGTCAGCAGCACACAATGTGTACTTAAGTGAATCCTTGATATTTCATACATGATCAGAGTACAGCATGCATATGCTCAGGGCTATCACTTTTTGTTTTGGAACATTGGAGAATATGATTATGGATTATGTTTTATTTAATTTAATTTAATTATTTTTTTATTATTAAAATAATAAGTTATATTACATTTACATTACAATTACATTTACTTTATAATTATAAAAGGAAATACTTTGTACAAGGGCATATTAAGAACATATACAGGCATATTAAGAACATATACAGTATATACAGTATAAGATATATTTTTGTGTGAGAAGGTGTTGTATGAATTATCTATTTAAAAGTCTGATGGCCAATGATTATGGATTATGTATACAGAAAAAAAAAAAAAAAAAAAAAAAAAAATCAGTGTAAAACACAGATTGCAATGATGATGATGTAAGCTTGTTGTTGACTTTCCCAGTCTGAATGACTGAGCAGAGCAGAGGAGGGGGGGGGGGGTGTCATTA
Organism: Sebastes umbrosus; assembly: GCF_015220745.1. Classification (NCBI taxonomy): domain Eukaryota; kingdom Metazoa; phylum Chordata; class Actinopteri; order Perciformes; family Sebastidae; genus Sebastes; species Sebastes umbrosus. The sequence goes on along the minus strand of NC_051280.1, from coordinate 24,128,189 downwards.
ATCTGTGGCTAGTGATGACCAGGCAGGCGGAAATGGGGGTGTATAGTGGGGGATGGGCGGAGAGGACTCTGTTGTTATGACTGGTGCTTGGCTGCGGGACAAAACCTCCACAGAGGAGGCCTCGGCGTTTTTCTCCCCCTTCTTCTATTCCATCCCATTGGTCGGTTTCAACGAGAGGAAATGTGGCTCCATTTTGCTGTGAACCTGTCAAACGGACTAATTTAATCAACGCTTGAGGGCGGCTTCTTTCAGCCTACTAGCAAAACCACGAGGTAAAAAATAGGTTAGTCTGCCTCGATATAAGCATTTATATCCTAGTGATGCATGGTAGAATTAACGCTTTATATATATAGATGTATTAGCTAGCGTTTCTTACACATTGTGGTGTTTTAATCGAGGGGAAACGGTGAATACACTGCGGGTAATCATTCCTTACATTGAGCTTTAAGCCGAGTGGCGCTTTGAAATATAACAGTTAGTTACAGGCAGTAGTGATGGGAATTCCGGCTCTTTTTAGTGAGCCAGATCATTTGGCTCAGCTCACCAAAGAAGAGCCGGCTCTTTCGGCTCCCTAACAGCTCTTCGTTTTTATCACTTCTGCCTTTTTATAATTCAGCCAAATTTAGCTTTAGCTGTTTTGATTTATGATTAGTATGTTTGCACATATATCACTTACCAGAAACAGTTTTTAAAGCTAGTCACACGTCAAAGACAATTTTTTGGAACAGTAATGCAAACAGCAATTTACTATGGACATAAATGCACTTTTCTCTGCTGCTAAACACGACTGCAAATTGTATGTAATTGTGTCGGAAACATTGATTTATTTTATTCTTTTATAGTTATTTTTAGGTATGTTAATTTTAATACTTATTTATTCTATCCTTTTTAATGCACTGACGGGAGCTTGGAGAAACAATATTTTGTTTCCTTCTGTGTATGCAAATACTCAGTGAAATGACAATTAAGTGAATCTTGAATCTCTTAATAAATTCAATATAATTATACTAAACCATATAATTTCAAAAATACCATAATTTTACATGCTGCTCCGTTTCCGACTGTCACTCATCTTGTCTGCTATTCGCGCACCGCACTCCTCTCTCTCTTTTTCTCCTCCTCTCCCTCCTGCTCTGTACCTGTAGACCAGGGGTGCACACACTTTTTCAGCATGCGAGCTACTTATAAAATGACCAAGTCAAAATGATCTACCTACTATAAAAATGCAAAACATATATTTATTTATAAATATATTGAGTATTCTTTATATGTACAATATATGTTGGTGTACCTTGCATAACTGCATGAACCCATATTGTACAATATAACTCTGTACATTTTTTGTCATTACCTTACTCTGATGACTTGCACTGAATGGAATCAGCCAGGGAGTAGCTGCTGATAGCCAGCCTCAAGCACACTTCCAAATGGTCATCAGTCAAGGTGAAACGGTATTTGGACTTAATAATCTTCATGTGGGAAAAGGCTGACTCGCATAAATAAGTGGAGCCGAATAATGCAGTGAAGGAGGTAGCACATTTCCTCATGTGGAGGTACTTTTCCTCTGTGAGTAAGTTCCAGAACTGTCCATGAGCCCTGGACTGAAGCTGAATGTCAGCTTGTAGTGTCAAAATCTCATCCTCCACTCCAGATGAGTTCAGGTGAAACAGTGTTGCAATTTGTTGGTTGACGTCTATTTAAAAAAAAAAATTTTTTTTTTTTTTTTTTTTTTAAATGCCATGCGATCTACCCACACTACCTTTGCGATCGACCGGTAGATCGCGATCGACGTATTGGGCACCCCTGCTGTAGACTGTCAGCGCGCCGCGCACCCCCGCCACTCCCTGCTTGATGGTATGATCCTTGTCTGTTATCACCTGATTGGTCGCACGGAAGTCAATTAAACAACATTCAGTCATAGTCAGTGCATGGAGTGCCTGTGGCGTGGAAAAGATCGTCCTATCATTCTGCCTTGAATTAATTTTAAAAAGTTTTTTTTTTTTTTTTTTAAATGGCTCTCGGACGGGAGCCGGCTCTTATGGTACGTGTCCACAGGGGCGTTTTTTATCGCGAGGGGACGCGACGCTTCCCAACATTAGACTGTCAATAGACACAAGGCTGTCCCCACCTGATTGGACGAACGCTTTCCCTCCGTGGGCTGCTGCTCCCAGCTTTCAAACCGGAAACAGTATGGAGGCTCGTTTGGAAACTTTCTTCTCTTATTTCACGAAAATAGTTCACCGAAATATGTTTCTGAAAACATTTAAGGCGAGAAATAAGCCATGCAGTTGCTGAATCTGTCTTTATTTTGGATCAACAACGTTTAGTTTAAAAGATTCTTGGGAGTTTCGAGAGGCAGCGAGTCGCGTCGGACGCCCGTGATTTGCATAAAGTAGACTAGACCTCAACTTTATGCAAAATGAGGAGCGGGCGTCGTGACGCTCCGTTTCTCGAATCGCGACGCCCCGCTACCACAATGCATTGCGCGGCTGCTTACATAGACAATGAATGGAATGAACGGAAGCGTTGGAAAGCACGGATCTTGTGGACACGTACCATCAGTCACAGTCAGTACATGGACTGCCCGTGGCACGGAGAAGATCATCCTATCATTCTGCCTTGAATTAATTTAAAAAAAGCTCTTATCGTTCACTTAAAAGAGCCGGCTCTTTGACCCTACTCGTTTGCGACCGCCACACCACTAACAGGCAGGCTCATTTGTGCATGTCGGGTCACTCCACTGTGTCTTGTGTCTGAAGCCGTTAGCCTGGTTCTTTACCGCCTGGCTCTGCTCTCTACTTTAAATATATATTATAACATATCGATACAGTTTAATACATTAACGTTAACGAACCAATCGATTAAAAGAGATATAACATGGTCTGACTTTGAACACAAGAGCTGTGGAAGATATCGTCCATTGAAAAAAAGGTTTTTATCCAAGTAGGTACGAGATTATAGTCGTTAGCTTAGCATTAGCATGCTAGTGTTAGCATGCTAGTGTTAGCCACCTAGCTAGCGTGTTAGCAGGGTTTAAGAGCGATCAACTCTCTCGTCAGAAAATGCCTTTTTAAAAGAATTATTGGGGGTTAATTGTAATATTAAATTAACTCAACACAACGCTAATATATATAGCTATTCACTGTTGGTGACCTGCATCAAATAAACGTAAATGTTAGCCCGTTGCAGCCGCCGCCAATGCAACACTAATGCTAACATGCTAACTAGCATGCTCACGTCAGTGCAGATGGCGTTAAAATGGGGGTTGTAAATAAACCGGTAATTACAGTAGATAACGAGGTACAAAAGGAGGAGGAGACGCAAGTAAACTGTGTTTATAATTACCGAGAATGCTATGCTGATAAAGCCTTTCTCATTCCTCCTGTACAGCCACTTAGTGACCCGTGTCATGCGGTACAATAGTCAGCTCTAGCATTACATTACAGTACAATAACCGCAGTTCAATGATTGATTATAGATACAGTGCTGCAATATAGTTCAGCTTTCCACCGACAAGAAGGAGGGGCATTTGATTCAGGCTCATTATTGCAGTAATAAAATACATTTTTAAGTCATTCATTGGCACAATAACTGGCTGCCTCAAACAAGCACTGTCGGGTTAACGTAACGTTACACACACTGTAGTTTATTCAGCCCATTCAGTCGCCACCATGTGTGGGGGATGGGCAATGTATTTCCTGCAAGTAGCTCTTGCCCCATGCTATCTTTGCTAATTTCAGCTACCCGGCAGATTAGCATAGACTTAACTTGCATGCATTTAACTTGCATGCATTTAACTTGCATGCATTTAACTTGCATGCATTTAACTTGCACGAAATCAGTCCGATCAGTTGAGTCAGTCACTACTTTAAACAAAATGTGAATTGCAGCATTTGGACGTAGATAACTTGCATACAAAATTGACTAAAACACAACAGTCCCTGGCCCCAGTTGGTGATCCAGTACCAGAAGTGAGATGTTGGGTTACTATGGAAGGCGGCACACATCTAAAAAATGTGTATATCAATTACTAATGACATGTCTTGTTTAATTTACTCTATACAATACATAAGAATCATTTAATTGCTGTCATTCAGGTATAGTTACACCATGCATTGCACAAATATTCCACAGGCTGTTTTGGCTTTTTTACATTGCTGACCCAGTTTCTTTCATTGTTTGGTGACACGCCCCTTTGTTCATAACACCTTCCTCTGGCTGCCTTTTCACCCACTCACTGACACGCTGCTGCTAAAATGTCCATTCTAATTAAGGTAATTTGTCACAGCACAGATAAAAGAAACACCATCTTCTGTGGATATTTGGCAGGGCCTATATGGTTCTTTTGCCGCTTAACCAAGATTTAAATAGGCTATATATATACAAAAAGTGTTACTCAGGCATTACTTTGAAAGTCGAGCAGATTACTAAACTGGGGAGTTGGTCTGAAGTGTAAACAGCATGCTAAGGAGACTTTTGAAGGAAATGAGTGTTTGTTTTTTAGACAAATTATTGATTGTAGTACCGTAATTAAAGATGTAGTTGTACACAATATTGAAAGAAAATCTTAACATGTTGACTGCAAGGGATTTCACACTGGAGAAACAGTGCAATCTATGATCCAGATATGATGCCCACTCCTGATTCTTAAGTATAATTCAGGAGTTGGAAGAGGTTCATTCAATTTCCTTTCTTTACCTCTCAGGGGCTGAATGTTCTTGCTGAGGACAACGGAGCCATGATGCGCATCTGAAGACCTCTTGATCACATGGGTAATATATCTCACTGTTTGATGTCACACCTGTATTGTTTTTTTCCTCACCTGTAGATTTTGTTGTGCCTCTTTCTATGGCTGGACACTTATGTTGCTGTCTGGAAGATCACATTTCTATAGAAAAGTGTCAGGAGTCATATAGAGAAGAGGGTGGCTTTAACTTAGCTTCGTATCCAACTAGTTGGAGAAGGGGTACAGGAACTACTCAGTCTAGACCAACGAGTTTGTATTAGGCATGTCCCAAAAGAAAGCACTGGAGCAAGAATAAGTTGTTTAACGTGTCTGTTAAACAAATTATGCCTAGTCAAATTTTCACCTTACACCACCTATAATAACCCAGTTGTCTACATAGCTGTTGCAGTTATCAAGAGCGTCAATAGGTTACCACTAGAATTGTTCTCTTGCATGTAAGTGTAATTCCTTGTTGTTTCAGCAACAAGCTGAGGTTACATGTAGCGGGAGTGGTTGTTTTGGCTTTGGTTAAAAGAGAATGAGCTCTTGGTCAGAATATATCCTACTAGAACACGGATTGAGACAGACCGAAACTTATTGATAAAGGCTGCAAAGCACTAGTGGTATTTAATTGTTGTTTTGAGATCATAAGGTTGGTCCGAGTCAATTTATAAATGTGGTGGTTTGATGGAGTGAGGCAAATGGTTCAGTATACTTTGGTTTTCTGTTGAAATTTGTGTCATGCCGGACAACATAGATGTGCAACTATGGAAGCCGTAATTCTAAAACAATGGCTTTGAACTAAATGTATGTTGGTTAGGAGTGTGCAGTAATTTATTTCAAAAACATGAACTTCAATTTCAAGAATTTCAAGAACATGTATGTTTTCTATGATCGTAGGTCCACAGTGCGCAATTGTCTTGGGTGGACTTTTTTTATGGTTACCATGATTAGTCAACATAATCGATAGTGTGACAATGAAAATGCGTTTTCAACATCAATATTTTAAACTGAGGCATGTTTTGTTTTTTTTTATCTTTTGTCCTTGTAGCTGCTAAATACACTCATAAAGTTACCTGCCTGCTACCTTAGAAATTACATTAAATAAGTGTTTTCAACTGGCTCTGTGTGCTGCACTGCAGTGTGGGCAGTAGCCTCCATGCAAATGAACGGCAACCGTTCTGCCTCCATGCCACAGCACTCGGAGCTCGCCCCGCTCACCCGCTCAGAACAAATCTGCAAAGTCCGCGGACCACCAAAAGTCAGCGCTTATTAGGGGTGTCAGGATTTTGATTTTATATCGGAAATCGATCTAAATGATTTCCTTACCCGTAGCTCTTCTCCTCTTACTTGATTTAACATTAAGTCTCTACATCTCCCGACAGAACAACACCACGGTTTCAGCTTACACACACGTTGCTGATATTGGTAGCGAGAGTAACATACTAACGGGATTGCTGAGTGCCGTCTCTCTGCTCTGCGCACACAGAGTGTATCCAAAGCTTTGCCTCCGCCTTTGTGACACCCATGGGTGACAAACAGCGATCAGAAGAGAGGAGAGAAACATGCACAACAGTAAATGACAAGAAAACCATATTTTTGTAGATTACGGCACACTCGTTATGCACTGCAGAAGGATTTCTGTTTTGTTACTGTAATGATTAAGCCCTGAAGTAGGTCACACAGATACTGATATTGAAAAGGTACAGCTTTTTATATTGTAGACTGTTGTAGTGTAATTTTTGAAACACTTTCTAAATAAAAAGGGGGTTCAGTTCTCTTTTTAAAGAACAATTTGAAGGTGTAAACAACAGTTGTCAGGGCATAAAACCAATGATCTGTTGATCCTTACGAATCAAGACACCATAGTCTAACAATGGCATGTTTAAATTGAAATTCAAATCGTGACCTTAAAATCGAAAAATGTAATCGTGGATTTGGAGCATTGTGACATCCCTAGCGCTTATGATGAGGCCAACACACTGGCCCTGCCGGCTCGTTTTGGCGATTTAATGCTGCCTTGCTACCGTAGCGTGATATTGATTACAAACAGGGGTGAGTGTACCGTAAGAATATGGGGAGCATATTGTGATACTCTATTATAATATCTTAATTCAAGATTTCAGGGGTAACGTATTTCAATAGCCCAATGTCCCCTATCAAATAATTTCCCCACTACAGAATCACTTTATATTGCACCACTTCTCAATCCATACTGTAAGAATATGGGGAGCATATTTTTTGCATGTCCGGATCCGCAAGTAGCACATGTCGATAGCACATAAACCTACGGTTTCGCATTTTAATATGTAAACCTTTGCTTACATTTTGTCTTGTGCCTATTATACAATGACATACAGTTTATGTATGATTTACTATTTATTGATTTTTTTTATTTTTTATTTATTTATGTATTTATTTATTTAATATTGACAGATTGACTTAATGTGAAATTCACCAGATGTAGGGCTGTCCCGAATACAATTTTTTGGGCTTCGAAGCTTCGGTGAGAAATATTCGAAGGTATTCGAAGCTTTGCGGAGCAGCGCGTCTGTCTGTCTCCATCTACACCGTTTCAGTGCCCGGGGTAGTGCCGCTGCCACACTACCGTACACACGCGCACCTCTACACATAACGGACAGCGATATCTGTCTGAGAATAACTAATAATAATTAATGTTGAATATGACTAATGTGGGATTATTCCTTATTTCATGGACTATTTTGGGATTTATACATTACTATTACATACTTATGTATAAAAATTTAAAAATGAAGCATTCGAATAGTGATTTGGAGATCGAATACCATGGCAACAGCCCTAACCGAAAGGTGTTTTTTATTTTGATGTCAGTTCTTACATGCTCTTACTGTAATGCCTAGGATAAAGGTACAGCAAAACAACTTGGGGGCTAGTTTGACGTCTTTTTCGAAGTGAAGGCTGGCATCTTTCATTACAGTTTCCAAACTCAACACATAAACTTGCTTTGGTGTTACACTTCTTTCGCTCTCTCCAGGCTCTTTCCCTGTTCCCTGCTTCCCTCCAGATTCAAAAACACAAGCCTCATACATCACACACACTCGCCCATTCTATTTGTGTGAGAGAGAGAGAGCAATAGGAGAGACCTAGAGTAATGAAACGTCAAAGAGCGGCTCATGCCGGGGGATTAAATAAATTGTGTGACAATTTGTAGGCTACTCGATGTTTACTGCGTCCCACGTAGAACAAGCCACAATACATTGAGTATATTCAATATATTCCCCACCCATAATTTGTATGTTGTTTTTTTACACCTGTTTGGTCTATTAAGAAAATATTTGGAGGTCCGGTGATCAGTATGACTCGTTGATAGTCTAATACCAGTTTTAAGGTGCTGGCTGAAAGGGAGACAGCAACGCAGAATGTGGCATAGATACTAACCAGAACAGTCATTTATAATTTATAAGATTCGCTGCCCTGCCAAATGATTTTTTAAAGTTTTTAATCTCAAAATTCCTGTGATGAATTGCATGCTCAATCACATATTGAAGTGTACTTGATACTCTGTTAAACACCATTCAAATGTATTCACTAATGCTCATCAGTGACAGAGAGAATCTTGCTGCTGGAAAAGTAAACTTGAAGTTAATACATTTTCTAACCAATTTCAAATCAAATTTGATAAATACTTTGAGTTTTGCCACTTAAACAAGATTGCACCAACCCCCCCCCCCTCTGTTAGTAATCTCTACAAGAGATGCAGACTCACTTAGTGCGAGGCCTACGTTGGCACAGTTCAAATGTAGTCTGGGCTTCTGGTAATGTGAGACTAATGTCAATGAGTTTACTATCTTTAAAGCTCTCCATTCTAGCTGCTTGAGCCAATCTTAGTTTGACATGCAGCTACTCCATAGCCCTGAATCTTTGGGAGTTATAATTCAGAACTACTGAGTTGATCAGCTTTCAAATGTTATAGCATAGACTTGAAAGTCAACTGAGCAATTCTGACAACAATTTCTTTGTTTAGGCCCAACTTCTACTTTGCTAGTTGCTTATCAGGATGTCTTGTGCTCTCTTACCACATCTACAACTGAATTTGTTGTGATGTTAAACGATTCAATCAGGTGAGGATATGTCATTTGCATGTGTAACTCGTGTGTCTAGTTAGCAGCTTAGAAGCAAAATGATAATAGGCTGTGATATGTTTGTACTCTTGATCAATGCTGAAGTTCATAAAAGAGTCAAATATTGGACGTTATGTCAGCCAGATGAATTGGTCGACCTATTCTTGTAAGTGAGCTCTGACCCCGTTCACTGCTCCTGTGTGACTTGCATGGTGATGACATTTGCCGGCCCTTTCAAAACAGGCTAGTGTCAGATATGCAAGAGTGATTTCTCAGCATGCTTGTAGTGCACAACAACTAAGCTGGCCCTTAAACTAAATGTAATGGAAAAACACAACTCACTGTAAGAGCATGAGTACAGTACTGGTGCAGTGCTAAAAAGTACATTTGGTTGGAGTTGTGTTTTATGCAGTGGGCAACTCCGGTGTCTGAAAAGTGAAGCCATTGAGGAAGTGCCTTAAATTTGCATTCTATCGAATAGCCAGCAGGGGGTGACTCCTCTGGTTGCACAAAGAAGTCTGATTGTATAGAAGTCTATGAGAAAATGACCCTACTTCTCACTTGATTAATTACCTCATTAAACATTGTAAACATGAGTTTATGGTCTCAATCGCTAGTTTCAAGTCTTCTTCAATACAGCATGATGTTCATTTAGTAAATTATGATCCCATTTAGAGTCAAAAAGACCATAAAGCAGGGTATGCTTTAGGGTGTGGTTACCTTGTGATTGACAGGTCGCTACCATGGCATTGTCCAGTCTGGGAGTGTCCGTGCTTTCGTCTTACATCTTTAACTCTTTCACAGTGTGTTTTCAGTTCATGAAAAACCTTTTCGTTCGTCTAAAAATGTCTTATGTGGCATTCAGTTGTACTTGGCTCCACCCTCTCATGTCACTACTGGTTGCAAAAAAACAAGATGGTGACAGCCATAGTGTCGAACTCGAGGCTTCAAAACAGCAGTCCACAAACCAATGGGTGACATCATGGTGACTACATCCGATTCTTATATACAGTCTATGGTTTTATGTAGAAAGATTGTTGGCATTTATTGTTGTTGTCATCCTTAACAGAAGTTAACAGAGTTCTAGTGTTAGTGCTTTGGCGTGAGAAACACCAGCCACCAGGACTTTCTGACCACCTTGTTAGGGATAGCTGAAGGGCTTATACTAGATTCCAGGCCTCTTGGTTCAGTTGGTCTTGGACCTCAGCCTCTGGGATGCGGCAGGAGACATGTTGACTTTTTCAGCGGGCTGGCATGATGGAAACAGTAGATGTTCTGTCCGCCGTCCAGACCCGTTGTTTATTTCCACAGTCCCATTTAAACAGTGCGGGTTCTGCATGAATAAATACGGAGCCCGGACGCAAGCACTGTAGGATCTGTTACTGCTGAGGCTTAAAGCCCATCTATTCCAGACATTTTAGTCCAAAATACCCAGCCCGCCTCATGAAGGCGGCTGGTAATTATTTCCAGTTGTAGGTTAATGAATGGAAACTGGTGCCCTGCCTAGAGCCAGGAGGCTTCTGCAGCCAACAAAAACTAGAGAGGAACGAAACATCTTGATGTATCAAATGGCAGATCACAGCTTGCATTTGCCTGCTTCTCTGTTTGGAAGTTGCAAGATCTAGGTCAAGCAAGGTGATGTTTTTAACCTCTTCCTCTTCTCAGTTTTCATGGTGCGTGCCAGTTCGGTAGTGAGCTACGTAGTTAGCTCGTAGTGTAACACCATCCTTGTTGTGTGTGTGAGTGTGTGCGTGTGTGACGGCTCTTTTACCTTTGGCTCAGTGCCCCTGCATGTCACCTTACTGTTAACTATCATCACCCAACACTTGAGTGATGAAGATTACTTCGAAGATACTGCTAAAACCTCCTTTCAGCTCAGTTCTATGATGTGTCATACCACCAACTCTCTGCTCTGCGGTTTACTTTTACAGGCTCCTATCCTGTGCTGACCGAATGGTTTAATCACCAGGACTAAAAATGAGCATAAGCAGTGATGAAGTAAATTTCCTGGTTTACAGATACTTGCAAGAGTCAGGTAAGTCTTGCATTTTTTGTTAGGTAAATATCTCTTTGAATGCAGTCATATTTGCTTTGAATTGCACTTGTTGTCCTACTTTTAAATATTTCAAATGTAATATTATACACTGCTGCTCTTGACTCACTACAATTGAACTTTAACTCCATCCTACCTTCCAAATTATCCATGCCTCCTCCAGGCTTCTCCCACTCAGCATTCACCTTTGGCATAGAGAGCCACATCAGCCAGTCCAACATCAATGGAGCCCTGGTGCCCCCTGCTGCCCTCATCTCCATCATCCAGAAGGGCCTGCAGTATGTGGAGGCTGAAGTCAGCATCAATGAGGTCAGGCTCCATCTTTAAACCTTCCACTACTAATTAGTGTAACCTTACAACATGCTGGCAAGAAGAGGCGCACTGTCAGTTTGTCTGTTGATGTCTACATTGTTGTGAATTGGGTGGATGATCTGAAAGATAATATGAATAAATAAATTGTGTTGTGTCTGCAGGACGGGACCTTATTTGACGGGCGGCCCATTGAATCGTTATCCCTGATCGACGCTGTGATGCCAGATGTAGTCCAAACCAGGCAGCAGGCCTACAGGGACAAGCTGGCCCAGCAGCAGCAGCAGGCGGCAGGCAGTGGCTGCAGCACAGGGCCCCAGGGAAGCACCAAGAATGGAGAGGGTGCTGCCAACGGAGAGGAAAACGGATCCCACGCCTTAGCCAGTAAGCCAGCTCATGATTGTAAACAATCTCTGAATCAGCTCCTTCACAAACAGATGTGCTTTCTTGTGCTTGGGTTAAAAAAAAAAATGGTCGAGCAAATTCCAGAAATGTTTTATGTTCTTATGCAGGATGTTATTGCTGTGTGAAATGCTTTGACATAATCAGATTAATGTTTATAAGATGCAGTGTAAGCTGCTTGGCGTTCCCCCCTTTATCTGGTTCTTGATTTTCTCGCTTTAATGTGTGTCAGGGAAGTAAATTTTACTTTAGGCTGCTGACAGTTCATAAAAGGTGTGATGTAGGGATGTGCACCATGGGTCGATTAAATGTTGCTATCCTTGCTAGTCGGCACCAGAAATATTAGTCGGTTAAACTTGTTATTTTATTAATGTACACATTTAAATTGCATATTGACATATGCTGTTGATTCGGGGGTACCACTGCTCCTCTTCCAGCAGTGTTGGCTCCTGGCTCTGTAATGTCAGACACTTCTTATTGCATGGAGTTAAAGCTTACCACCTCCGTTTATGTGTGAGTGTGTCTGCTATTTGCCTTCTCATGACAGCTGCAGTACAACATTTGGATTTAGTTTTGTGTAAATCTCTGTGGCTTGCTTGGTATTACTTAAAGCTACTCTAGTGTTTTCCTCACACCAGCACATGTGTTTGCTTGTGGTTTTATCCTTCCTGTGTAGCCCCGTCGCCATGTTTTTTGACTCACCTATTCCTAGCACACAATTGTTTGTTTGTTTTAGCGTAAAAAGGAAACATGTGGTCTCTTTGTTTTCCCCTCAAAACCTCCTCCCTTTCCCAATGCGTTTTAATCACAATAACACACCAGGCCTCAGAATCAAATTATAGAGTGCTACTAAGGGGTACACTCAGATTCCTACGGGCTAAAGACAAGTCCAACATTAGCTTACTCACTTACAATGTCTTACGTGGGCTCGATGACTTGAATTTTGCACAGTGCCTACTTTTGGACAAGCTGTGGTTTGGTACAAACACTCATGGCTATTCAACAACAAGCACAGCCTGCTCTTTAATTCCGCAGCTGTCAGCTGTTCAGGCTGGTGTTCACTCAGCGCAGCGCCGTTTACTTGAGCCTTGTCGAGAAACAGTGGCGTCGCCATTCTGTTTGAATTAACAGGATCAGACGATGATGTACATGGGCACTGCTGTGGGACTGGTCTAGTTCGTAGGGAATTAGATGATGTCAGACTGTCCTTATGAGCCACCCAAATAAATCCTTTGTGTGGGGAAACACTGGCTATTCATTTAAAAAATAATAGGCTATTTTACTTGAAGCGGTGATTCATCACATCTTGTTTTTACTCTTGCGTCCTCCTTACCTTCAGAATAGGACAGTAGCTAATGAATCCTGTTATGTAAACATTTTGTTAAAGGTGTTTTTCTCACTCCTTCCTGTAGATCACCACTCGGAGATGATGGAGGTGGACAGGGACGTGGAGATCCCCCAGAGTAAAGCCATGGTCTTGAGAGGCCACGAATCCGAAGTTTTTATCTGTGCCTGGAACCCAGTGAACGACCTCCTCGCTTCTGGGTCAGTATCTCCACATCATCCCTCGCTTCCCCATAGTTATTGCTGGTCATGCAGTGTCTGGAATATCAAGTGTCATTCATACTGGGATGAGTCAAGTCGAGTAATGCATTAGTGTGTTTAATACAAGTTAGTCACATTATTAGCAATTTAATTACATTTAATACAAATGCCTTTTTAATGATCATTCAACCATAATGATTTGAAAACATAGAAGCAATTGTTCCAGTTAGTCTTTCTGGTCCTGTTTGTGGCCAAGAGTAGGTTTACTTGTTCAACCTAAAAGGGCCTCCGTGATTTAAATCAAAATTTGTATGTCTTATTGGTCAGCTGGCTTATTATCATAACATTTCCAAATAGAGTTACTTAGTCTTGTTCAGGGAAACCTTGGGTGTGTGAGGAGAGTAAGCTTGTTTTCATAAGTACTTCCTCATTTATCACCACTAAACAAATCTTTGTTGACTTAAGTCATTGTTTTTCCAGTGTCATTATCCCATCCCAGATGAATCCACTCATGCTCACGCTGGATATGAGATGAGACAAATTTTCCAGTAACAACTAATGACTAGAAACTTATTGTCCACAAAGTACAACAGATGACTCAGCAGTTATTCGTCAACCACGACTCTACTTATAGATCAGTCGACTAAGTGGGGTTAGCCTCAGAATTATGTCGGTTGTTGAGTACAGTATCTTGTATTCTTGTACACCAATTCGGTGCCACATGCCAAACCGAGAAGTTTGTTGTAGTTTCACCATCTTTAGCAGTCTGCGCTGTTTGTTTTTCGGCTTTAGTAAAACCAGACGGATAGCCTCAAGGGTAGGGTTGGGTTCTGTTAACACTATGCACCTCTTAGCTGATTGGGCCAAACTGCAAACATTGCATTGCTCTTCTCACTATTCTCCTTTCATTTTGAGGGTCAAAGTAAGCAAAATGCGCAGCTTTGTTTGTCCCCAAGTCAAACAAATCCTCTCATTGAAACAACTATCTCCTTCGATGATGTCTTACGTTTACGTCTCCAGCCGTACTTCCCAGTATGTTTGTCAACATGGCTCAGGGGAGACCCCTACATTTCTGAGCAGTCACTCAGATGGAAAAGTACATGATGTGACAAGATGCACTAGCTGATCTGCCCTTTACATGTCACTGTCTATCAGATCAAATAGCAGTAGATGGTCTGGATTAAATAATGAAATCCTGAAATAAGTTATCAAAGGGCAGGTCCATCTGCGCTCTCTCCCCTTTTTTTTCAATTTGAAACGCTTACTAAGCTCTTGCAAAAAGCGAGTAGGTAAAGTGACGTAGGTTACCAAAGTAAACTAATCAAAGCTTATCAATAAGGTAATGAATGCGAGCACTAGGTGAGTCAAAGTTAGCTGTGCGAAGTTTGGAAATAACTGAAAGACTTAGTTCGGATTTTTTGAAGTGGGGTTATATGCATACTCCCGCGATCTGCAAGGTAAAATTACTGCTTTTGTGAATGTAGTCTGGTGGCATTGAAGAGAGCTATATATAACGGCTTCAGTTCCCTGTCGGAAAGGGCTGTCTGACGGCGAGGTACAGCAGCTGTGGACGCAAGCAGCAGAAAAACGTATTTTAGCCACCTAAGTTACTCTATGTGACGTTAATACACTGACTATAAGGATGTGTATATATACTGTACACGTAGCAGCGTCATCATGCAGAAACCTACGTCAGGTCATGTGGGAAAGTTTTTAGAAGGGCTTGGGAAAATAGCATTTTGACACTAAAACATACATACTTCGACCAGAATTTGAATACATAAGGAACACCACTGTGAAGCTACAGAATGATATAAAAACCACAAAAAAAAAAAAAAAATACTGGGCCCACCCTTTAACGTCTGAGAAATAAGTTTTAATTTGTGTGATAAATTTATCGCCCCTTCAACATCCCTCCCAGGATAAGCTTTGTCCAACTGTAAAATGGCCATTCTCTCAAGCCATAATTAACAGTTAAGTGTTAATCAATAGCATTCATTTCCTTCACAGCACATGGATCGAAGCCTTTGTCAGTAGGAAGAATTGATTTAACTTTGCCAAACAAAACAAAATCAAGGACCAGAATGATGCATCATCTTCCTAAAAGGTCATTTAACTTTCTCCTGCCTAAGGCTCTGATCAGACAGAGTGCGTTTTAGCAGTCTGGGGCGGCTTTTTGTAATTGTTTTCAATGAGAGTGAAGCGTTTTGCACGCTGCTTTTGCATTGCTCGCAGTTTTACAGGAGCATCCTGAACGCCTCGAATTAAATATAATTAGACTCAGAGTGATAAAGCGCCCAAAGTCTCAATGTGGTGACTTTTCTTGGATATATGACTACATGCCTATATGACTTTACCAACTGTAGTTACCATGATCTGAACAGAAAAGATCATGAGGCAAATTAATGCGGTACTTGAGATTTTGAGTAAGTTGTTTTCATTAATTTAAACTGTACTATTAACTATTTGGGTAGCGTACAGTTCATGTTTGTGTTAAGGTAACGGTAGCACTAATTTGGTGGTTGCCTAGTATCAATATAAAATAAAAATATGCAGCAAAAAACGCTCCATCCGATAATGCTTTCAAACCCGAACTCTACTCGAGCAATGACTTTCAGTAGGAATTGCTAAGATTTTAACGGCACTACGACTCTTACCGATACTGCTTATCGTTCTGGTACTTTAGCGGTTCTTTTGGGGGGTTTTTTAAGAGGAAATATTTAAAAAAATTAATAACAGATATAACATTGCTTTATTTTGTCATATATACTGTACATAAATTAACATTCGAGCGGCAACTGCAACAGCATTGTTTTGAACAAATCACTGATAATGTGATAATTAAAATGCAAATGAATAAATAAACAACAATTTATAGTATAAGAAACAGTCATGTTTTGAACAAATCATTTAGAAGCTATAATGTGATGGTGAATGGGGCTGAAGGGATGAACTACGAGCTAGTCTGTCAAAAACCGGTGCATTTCTCCACAGACTTCACTATCATAATTTATCATATACAGCAGGCCTATTACTGCAAGAGGTTCCATTATATCATATTTTATTTTTATGATTTGGGGCATCTGAATCCGTTTACGAGTCAGACCCTCTGGAGGTGACGTCATTTCTCATTGATCAGCTGGAGGGGCACGCATCAGGCTCCAGTGTTTCCCATTAATACGTCCGCCAGAGTTTTCATAATGAACCGACAATATTTTTACACTTCTCGATGGGTGGGGTCAGCGGGCGCACAGTCTACCCAGGGATTCTACTCGGCGGGTGAATGACAACTGCTCGCCAAGTGTGGAAGGACCTCTCCTGTCGCATTTCCTCCGTGCAGTGCACATCGCTCGCCTGAACCTTGCCGCACCTGTATGTGATGCACTTTGGCTAGATGTTTTGACAGATTACTCATGTTTCAACCCTTACAAGCAAAAGACTTGTTGCACTTTTGGCAACGAGGATTGTCTGCATTGACTCGACTGAAGTATAACCACACTCTGGACCGTTTTGTTCTCTCCGCCATTGTTACTAAGAGCAGATTCTCAGGTCTCTGTTTGTCTGTGTGTCTGTGTGGGAGAGAGGCAGAGAGAACTGGTCCCACCCCTCGCACACAGACGACAGCCTGAGAGAAAGATCTCTCCTCTGGATCGGAAAATGCATCATTGACGAATGTTTTAATCTTATTACAAATTAGAAACAGAGTTTGTGAGATCAAAGGTGCAAGATAATATTCATGTAGCCTAAATAAATAGGCCATTTTCTTAATTTCTCCAATACCGATAGCAGAACCGTTAACGTCGGCGCTTATCGATACTCGTTTAGTACTGGTTTCGGTGCCCATTCCTAATGGTCAGTTTTATACCATTTTCAGTACTGATTTGACTGACAGTCAAAGCCATGTTACAGGCCTAATGGTAGATTGTCTGTCTCTGTGTGTGTCTGTGTCTGTATTGACTCTGGCAGGTCCGGGGACTCGACAGCACGGATCTGGAACCTGAGTGAGAACAGCACAGGCGGGTCCACCCAGCTGGTTCTGAGGCACTGCATACGGGAAGGGGGTCAGGACGTACCCAGCAACAAAGACGTCACCTCACTAGACTGGAATGTGAGTGTGTGTGTGTGTGTGTGTGTGTGTGTGTGTGTGTGTGTGTAGTTGAACAGTATGATTGTGTGCGTCTGTTCCACTGAGTGCAGTTTTGTGTAATCTAATCTAGTGGTGTGTGTGTGTGTGTGTGTGTGTGTGTGTGTGTGTGTGTGTGTGTGTGTGTGTGTGTGTGTGTGTGTGTGTGTGTGTGTGTGTGTGTGTGTGTGTGTGTGTGTGTGTGTGTGTGTGTGTGTGTGTGTGTGTGTGTGTGAGCGCGCGCATGCCTGTGACCACTACTTCTGCTAGAGGCATTCCTTCCAACCAGATATATGGGGGCGAGTCACTCCCATGAGGGAAAGGCTTTTTATGCTGCTCAGCTGCAAACTATTTTTTCCCTGAGTAGTAAAAGTCAATGCTCAATGCCAAATCAGCACTAATATTTTGTCTATCATTAACTACTTACTTCTTAATGTGTCTCATTAATAAACAAAGTGGAATAGTCCTGTAAAATCAGGCCCAATTCTGCCCAAAACAGAGTATGCAAAAGAAACTGAAAAACATTGAATGCAACTGACTTCAAATTAATGAGCATTATTGCTCTCTTTCTTTCAGAGCGAGGGAACATTGTTAGCAACAGGCTCATATGACGGCTTCGCTAGAATATGGACAAAAGACGGTAAGATCATACATTTGCATGGATGCACAGATGGTGAAATGTTTCTGCTCTCTTTCTAAGCTGATTTTTGTTTTTGATATTTTCAGGTAATCTGGCCAGTACTTTGGGTCAACATAAAGGTCCTATATTTGCACTCAAGTGGAATAAGAAAGGAAACTTCATCCTCAGTGCTGGTGTAGACAAGGTAAGGCACATTGATGTAAGCTTTGGATTTTAGAGTTGAATAAGTTCAATAAATGCTTTTGGGGTGGCCTTCTTGCAGAAATCTCCAAATGTCAAAAGTTTTTGATATCAAATCACAGCATGGCTTTTTCTATGGCGTTCCTCAAGGTCTTGGTGTCTTTATGTGGTATTTTGGAAGGATTATTGATCATTTTTATCAATTCTCGATTGGTAAAAAATTATTAAATTAATCACCAAATCTGTGTAACAAATGGTATCAACCCAAAAATTGCTGCAACAACTTATGAGACATAACTGAGCATGGAAATGACCATCATATACTTCGATCATAATCTTCTAAACCCTTATAAACTCACACAGATTTATGACAACTTGACACACAGTGCTGAGCTGCATCTCAGATTAAAGCTGAAGTAGACGAGATTAGAGCAAATATGATTTTAAAAAAACAGAGTTATTTTTATAAAACGCTCGCTATATCCTGACAGTAGTACATGAAACAGGTAACATGAAAAAAATCATGTGCCTCTGTGTCCTCCGGTGCTCCTAACGGCATCTGCAAGATTTCACAGACCGGAGTAAAACAAGCAGTCAGAGCTGACCTGAGATCTGCTGTCCATCTGCTGTCTATGAGAGCCGGCTGTCAATCACTCGCGAACTCCGACCAAATGGTCAAATTAGGGCGCGCTGATCAAATATGAATCAATATTATGTTACGTTAATGCCTATTTCTCGCCTCAAATGTTTTCAGAATCATCTTATAGTGCACAGTTTAGCTGTAAAATGAGAAAGTTTGTGACCCAGCAGCCATGTTGAGATGGATCGAAGGAACGCCAAGTACCGGTCACATGACCGGAGCACAGCCAATAGGAACGCTCTCTCTCTGAAATTACCTGTGATTAGGCCAAGTCTCCCATCACGGGTCAGATTTGTTTAAAGCCTGAAAACAGAGCCATGAGGAGGTGCAGAAATCTAGTTTTCTCTCAGAACACTTGAATTACAATATGCTGAAAGGTTATAATGGAATCTTTACCAAAAATGTACTGCTACTTTAATGTTTAGGTTCCCAGCTTTCAGATGATGTACACCACTTCTATGTGACATATACTGTTGACCTCCCATCTCCCCCTAAAGACCCCATTGTTACCATTAGCTATGCAAAGGGAAATACACAAAATATGGACAGCATGAATGCAGACCACAGACAGGTCTGTTCAGATATTGTGTGCTGTCCTCAGCATGTCAGGGTCTGCTTACACTCTGACAGGCGATAGAGGTGCACCAAAAACTAGATAGACCTGCCCACATCCTGCCACAAAATGACAACAATGTATGGACATTGTTCAACATTGCCATCTAGTGTACAGAAGCATAATGGCATACACAGTGTCACCTTCAGCATTTATTTTAATGCTCAAGTGCTTGACGTCTTGGAGGCATAAAAAGGCGTGTGTGTGATATATTGACTTCCCGGTATATCTCCTTCACATTATTCAGGTCAACTGAGTGTCACTTGCTGCATTTTTTAAATAAGAACTCCTTTTCTATATTTTATGTGATGTTTTTATTGTTTTCCTAACATGAACGATACTGGTTTAGTATAAATAATGAAAATGTCCTCCTTCACACAGACCACAATTATTTGGGACGCCCACACGGGAGAGGCAAAACAACAATTTCCTTTCCACTCGGGTGAGTGACAGGAGTCAGCTGGATCGTTCCACATGACTTTTCATGCCAGTGTCTTTCTGTTTTTAGACAGATGTTACCTTTTGCTGAACTGCAGTTTTAGAGCCACATTCAACCCAACTTATCTTTACACATTTTGCACCGTAGCGCTGCGTTTGTTTGGTTCGTTGGAGTGTGACAAGGAATCTGCAGAAAGCATGTTTTTCAACTATCCGCCCTTAGAGTATTGTTATAGTGTATTATCTGATCCAATGTGGCCATTATATTCATGTCATCTAGCTCTTCTTCTACATACCTGACTGCTGCAGCAGCTCTAATTTCTGTCTCTGCTTCCCAACAGCACCTGCTCTGGACGTAGACTGGCAAAGCAACAACACGTTTGCCTCCTGCAGCACAGACATGTGCATCCATGTGTGTAAGCTGGGTCAGGACAGACCTGTCAAGACCTTCCAGGGACACACGGTGAGACAAGACTCCTGTGTGAGCGTTGATTTCTCACAGGGACAGAAATGGAAACCCTCCGCTGGCCAAACACACTCCTCTTCCTAAAGCATTGTAGGATAGCTAATATGAATTCTGGCACTGACTCCCTGGAGCTTCTAATATAATTTATTAATACCCTCTTTCAGTGGAAAATCCTTCTCACAACTGTGACAAACTAGGACATCACTTATTGTGAGATAAATTGGCATAAAAATATTAATATATAAGTAAATTATTTCATGTATATCAGTCAAATTTGCTGTGTTACTGTTTTATTTTCTAATTATCATCTTACTCACTGCAGAATGAGGTCAACGCCATCAAGTGGGATCCCACTGGCAGCTTGCTGGCCTCCTGCTCAGACGACATGACATTGAAGGTCAGTCCACATAACATGCAGATGTCATTTTATGGCTAAGATGAGCACAAAAATGGGCCTTAAAATCAGACAAATTCCTGATTGAATGTGTCGATGAACATTGTGACAAAAACCATACCAACAGCTGGTTTCTCTTTCTCTGGCATAGATCTGGAGTATGAAGCAGGACACATGTGTCCATGACCTCCAGGCCCACAGTAAAGAAATCTACACCATCAAGTGGAGCCCCACAGGCCCCGGGACCAACAACCCCAGCGCCAACCTCATGCTTGCCAGGTGAGACCACAAATCAGTAGGGGTGGGGGGGGGAAATGTATTCACCTATGTATCAGGATTTTATTTTTTTCCGATTATGAAATAGATTTTCTTTAATGCCAGAATCAATATATTTGCTTCATTTGAGTCTATGCGGAGGTAGAAGGAAGTTACCGCTTTTTTGTTGTAGTCTGACTAACGTGAAGTCATATCCGTTTCAAAAAGTAAAACAGAGCCGCAGCGAGGCAAAATGAGAAAGCAGAAAACTCCTCGGGCATACGACCTGCACCCTCACATTTTAAATCCAACGTGGTAAACACTACACATACAGTAAAGTATGGAAACACTTTGGGTTTCTCACATTAACAGGACAAGCAGAGCTAGACATCACGGCTAAAGCTGTATGCTAACTCTGTCATGGACAGGAAACGTTATCGTATTGCTGTAACGTGCAGTCAAGCCACCCGTCACTCTCATCTCCGTGGTCAAATCAGCCAAAGCTACAACTGTAGAGCACCCATATACTGACATTTATGTTAAATGCATTCAAACGTGGCTGATCGTGGATGATGATAAAAGAACGGAGCTAACGGGAGAGCTAGCGACAGACTTTGCAAAGTTAGCGGAAGTATACACCTGTTACTACGTCCGGTTTTCAAAATAAGGTGTTAACGAATGTTACTGTATATACAAAATACATATATGGAAATAAGATTAATTGGATTATATTCACCTGAAGTATAAAACATTATATGTCCCTTATAAATGAAATGCCTTTATTCTTTGATTTTTGGGTTGCTGGGAAGAAGAAAAAAAATCCTGAAAATGACTGATATATTTGACTTCAGGACATCACTGACTACATACATGCTGAAAATCAAACATTTTCATTTTATCAATTTAGATATTTTCCAAAGTAAAAGTCCCTAGAAGTGTATGATTTAACTTTTTCCCAGGGTCTAGTGTTAGTTAATAAAAATCGCAATAAATCATAAAATTGAATTGCAATAAATCACAATACATATCGAATCGGCACCTTAGTATTGTGATAGTATCGAATCAGGAGATAAATGTATTGTCCCAGCCCTACAAAGCAGCACCTGAACATCATCAACAACGACCATATGCTACAGGGTATTTTTGTATTATATATAGAGGTAAGATGACACAAATACTGTCCTATGTTCTTAAATCAGCAGTTTCTTTCTAAATACTGATATACTGTATTCTCTCACAATTATGAGGAGATACCAGGAGACTAACATAATCTAGATACATTTGTATTTCTGAATTTTTGATGACTGGTACTGATCGTAGCTCTCCCATTCCTTGATAGAACCTCATCATTAAAATATTTGACACTGACCTCAGTGCTGCTCATATAATATTCAGGTTTGACTTGCCATGATAAGTTTTACTTGGACTCTGATACTAACACCTGCAGAGCCAGTTCCGTTTTTAGCTACTGGCTGGCTGTGACTGCCGTGAGTCATCACTCTGCCAGCTTTAATGCTTTTCAGATGCACCTGTGAGGAAATAACACTGGGTCAAGCAGATCAGAGTGGGCTTTCCACCTGAACAACTCTTAAATCCTAACGTGCCTGAGCAGAATTGACAAACTGCCAATGCCAATGGAAAGACAGAAGTATATCTCGGTGTCTCAAATTAAATGGCTATGTCATGTTGGCCTTTCAAGATGTTGTCTCAGATAGGGAGACAGTTGATATATAAGGGGGGAAAACACAATAGTCATGCATTGACTTGTGATTTATTAGGTTGTTTCCTTTTAATGCGAGCTGTCATGTCCAGTTGACATACTGTATCTCTCGGGTGTCATACATGGCGGTTCATTTTATTGCAACACAACTCTTGGACACTCAGCTCGCTCCTCTTCTCGCTCCCTCTCTCCAGCGCATCATTTGACTCCACGGTGCGTCTGTGGGACGTGGAGCGCGGGGTGTGTATCCACACACTGACCCGTCACCAGGAGCCCGTCTACAGCGTGGCCTTCAGCCCCGACGGCAGGCACCTCGCCAGCGGCTCCTTCGACAAGTGTGTCCACATCTGGAACACTCAGGTCTGGTTTCAAATTCTAACTACATACACACTAATAAACATTATAATTATACAACGGTGGCATAAATACATAGGAAGAAGATGAAGATGCTGCCTACCATTGCTAATGTGTGTATGTGTGTTTCTTCAGACGGGTGCTTTAGTCCACAGCTACCGGGGGACAGGAGGGATCTTCGAGGTGTGCTGGAATGCCACAGGGGACAAAGTAGGAGCCAGTGCGTCAGATGGATCGGTGAGTTGTTCTGCTCAAGCACTCCGTCACACGCATCATAATCACCACTGAAAGTAGCAGCCACTCACGCACACTTCGGCCTCTATGTATAACCTCCACACCAGACTACTGACCCAGGAAGTTTATGGGTCAGCCATGTGTATTAAAGGCTTGACCCAGGTAAACTGACGCCCTTAAATGCCTCTGGTAAGAATCAGGGTTGACGCTGAGGTCAAACCTAGTTCTTATGACATGTGGCTCAAAGGACATGTGCATCCAGTCACATGAGATTGTTGACCAATGCAGGCAATAATAGTTTGTTTATGGGTGGCGAACAAGGTCGTGCAGAAATTCTGACAAGATTGACCGACCAACATTTGAACACAGCTGTAACGATTCTGCATCGATGCAGTGACCATACTGCAACCAACCTCCCGAACATAATCGGGAGTTTGGTTTAATTTTAGCCCTGTCTTTACTGCGTTTTGCTGTCATATATACTGTGGCGCTAGTTTCTCTCCTCTCCTTTGATCTCCTTTGAGGACGGAGCTTTGCAAACACACTATCTGCGCAGAGCAGAGAGACGGCATTCAAACTCTCGGCAGTCCGCTTAATTGTTGCTCTCGCTACCAATATTAGCTGCTCCGTTTCAACAATGTTGGGCTGAAAACACATACATGTAGGCTGAAATTCAACTGCAGTGCTCTGTTGGGAGATGCAGTGACTTAACGTTAAACCAAGTAAGAGTAGAAGAGATATAAGTAAGGAAAAGTCCGCTAACCACTAAGATAATTAATGCAGTGTAAAATGAATGCTATAGGCATGCCCTGAAGTGCCCTGTCTTAGAGCTGCTGTGAAAACCTTATTTTTGTAGATTACAGCACACTTGTAATGCACTGCAGAAGGATTTATGTTTTGTTTTTATGTTCATGTACTAGGTGGGTCATACAGATACTGATATTGAAAAGATGCAGCTTTATTTAGAGCTGCTGTAGTCTGGTTTTTAAAAGCAATTGAGATCAGAATTATCTGACTGCTAATATTAATTGATGAAAAAGTAGCCACATGCAGCAATACAGAAAATTGAGGATGAGATGCATCGAGATGCATCGAGATGCATCGAGAATCGTTGTGCATGTGAATCGTAATCGAATTCTGAGGCCAGTGAAGATTCACAGACGGTATCAAACGCAGCCTTATAAACTGAATGAAAATGTAACGCACCAGTTCATGTTGCAGTGCCATTAGTCAACACTAGATAGAGCCATTAGTGTCTGAAAACAGTTACTGCTCACAAAATGAACCATCTATAGGTTGTTAATAACTAACAGCCTCTGATTAACACCATTAACAGTTGGAAAATATTCAGACCCTTTTTTTGTATTGGAGTCTTATTCTAATATAAGTAATAATATTCATTTATATAATGCCGATAATCAAATGTAGTCATTTATTTTTGGGCTATCTTTCTACATGTTGATACGTAATGCTGGTCAAAGGTCAAGATCACTGTGACCTCAAGTCCATCCCATTATCAGGATATCTCAGGAACGTCTGGAGGGAATTTCATTACATTTGGCACAAACGTCCTCTTGGACTCGAGGATGAACTGATTAGAATTTGGTGGTCAAAGGTCACTGTGGCCTCACAAAACACATTTTTGGCCATAATGCAAGAATTCATATGCTAATTATGACAATTTCACACAAATGTCTAATAGGATAAAATGATGATGTGATGACATTTTGGACAGACATGGATGTAGACTGCAACTTGACTGGTTGGCGGAGGCATACAACCGAAAGGCAGTAATTCTATTTTTAAATTTTTTTTTTGAAAGCCCAGACCCCCCACAGTGTCTGCTTAGAAAGTTTCTGGCCCTTGTACAAATGTAGTTGAGGACACCTGACCCAGGGGAAACACTGAAGCATGTCCAAGCTCTAAGAAGGGTTTACAAGCTGGTGAAGCCAAATGCTCAAGAATGCTCCATAAAACCTTTGAGATGGAACTGGTTTGACGCGTTGACCCCGAGGAGTGTTTCACCAAACACAGCAGCAAGGCAACAAGGGGCGAGATCAGGGAGGTGACTGCAATGCTCCACCAGTCAGGTGTTTATGGTTGAGTAGCTAGACGGATGCTACTGCGGAGTTAAAGGGATATAACAGCCCATCTGGATTCCGGCCAAGTTACACAAACAGCAATCTTGGAGGCTTTGAATTATTTTATCTAATGCGGAAAAAAAATTACCTTTTGGCTTGAACGAGAGGTATTGCTCATTAAGGGTTAATCCAAACCTATTATGTGTAGCCACACGTAACATTCATTGTATGAGACACAACATGAAAGACCTCAACAGGAAAGGAGAGTGGCTTCAGGCACAAGTTTGTCCTACTATTACTCCACTCAGAGGGTTCTGTCCAATTTCTGCACTTACAGACAAAACACAGCAGGTGTTAAGATTTTGGCTTGTTCGCACAATTGCTTCACAAGTCACAAAATATAAGTATGACCCTCCGCAATCTTTTATGATTGGTTTGTCTGCTTTGCCACACACAGTGTGGCTTTAGAGGTAGAGCGGATTGCCCACCAATCGGAAGGTTAGTGGTCAGTCCACATGTCCATCCGTGTGGATGAGAATTGCTCCCGAAGGCTGCGCCATCGGTGTGTGTGAATGAGTATTTAGATTGGATCCTGATGGGCAGGTTGGCACCTTGCATGGGTGCCTCTGCCATCAGTGTATGCATGTGTGTGTGAATGGGTGAATGCTGACATGTAGTGTAATGCGCTTTGAGTGGTCAAAAGACTAGAAAGGTGTTATATAAATCCAAGTCCATTCATCATTACCACATTTCCCACAACATGCTTGACCCAGCAATCTTCACAGTAATGTTACACAGAACTATAGTAAGAATTTCACCTGGTCTAGAGGGGTTGAAATCACAAGATCAACTTTTCATGATAGTTTAAATGTACATGTGACTCGCACTCAAAACGAAACGTGAATAAAACTTTGTGTGAAAGGGACTAAAATGTTAAGCTAGGGTTGTGAAATGAATCACTCTTTCCTGTCTGTGCCAGTAAGAGGCCTGACGTGGCAGAAACTGAAACTCTTGCGGCAGAGGAGTATCATTGTGTCTGACCGTTTCCCTTCCTGTTTTTCCAGGTTTGCGTATTAGACCTGAGGAAATGACACTCGTCAGGGGGAGCCATGGACCGACTACGAATGTGTACATAGCCAAAATGACTGACTGTCCCTGCCTGTCCGCCACACTGCTGTAGTCCCATCAGATGCCATGGCCCGACATTACAGCCAAATGGAGCGCTCCCCTCCCTCCCTCCCCCCCTGTCATATGTACACACAAGGACCACACCTTCGCCACATGCAGTTCTTCTGCACATGCGTCAGGCATCCATCAGGTCTGTATGGACACCTGTGCTGCTCTCACAGACCTGCGGGAAAAAACAGTTCTCTGTCATCACACAGTACAAACTCGTCGGACCCATCACACGCAAACCAAAACACCAGGACTCCTCTCGCTTTCCTCTTTTTATCCTTTGTACCACAATTCTAAAGATTTTTTGTTCTCTGTTGGTGTGTGCATATTGCATATGTCAGCATTTGGTGTCCTGTGGACAATTGTTGTTTTGAATTTGGATTTTACTGATATCTGTGGGTTTTATATTCCATGTGGGGTGGGAGAGAAGAGGGGTGGGGGGGGGGTTGAGAGTTACTTGTCTTTTACAATGGGTGTTCGAAGATGTTCATTGGGAGATCCATTCATCCACTTCTCGGCAGTCTTTAAGGTTCAAAAATGCAGATGTATAGCTTAGTAGATGAAAATGGTTTATAATTTTGTCGACTATTTTTATCCAATAGGTTTGTTCCATTTTTGCCATTTTTTAACAAAGTATAAAGCAGTTAATCAAAGGCTGAGCTGTCCTTTGTTTTTGCAACTTTTATCCTCAGAAATGGTTTTCAGGTGTTCTCACGATTCATCAGGTTAATACAGAGCTCTAAAGAATTCAAAGCCTCTAGGCTGAAAGGTCATCCTTGTAGCTGTTAAACACCGCGTCGATCTCATGTTCTAACAGTGCGCTGGGCAGAAAAGACATCAACGCTGATGTGCAGTCGGCCTCAGGTTTCCGACACTGAGCTCATCCCGGATCTGTCTCGAGCTTACGAGCAGACGCCGGCTGCACTTTTGTGTCAGTGGTGAGGTAACGTGGCACAGGAGTAGCTTGTTTTCTGGCGCCGGTGCAGCTTCTGCGATCTGTGGGGAGAGAGAGAGAAAGAGATACGGGAACACAGGCCCATAACCGCTCGCATCAATCCGACGTGAACAATTAATAGTCGTAATTGTTGTTGTTTCCTCAATTAATGGCTCGTCGCTAACTAATGCTGAATGATAATCAGACTAATTGTGTCCCCCTGCTTGGTCATTAATCATCAGGACATCATCTGGAGTATCACTTACCTGGCTCAAGTTCATATCACAGTTTGTCATGTTGAGCTTAAAAACATCCTGACTTTCACTCTTTAACATGTGCAACGTTCATGTCCAGCAAGTACACACTACAGTCCCTGCTTTAGTTTGTCATTGCCCAGCATTTACACACACACACACACACACACACACACACACACACACTCTGGAGACGGGCTGCGTTCAGGCCTATGCACGGATAGACGGCGCTTCTGTTTGTAGTGTTCAGAGTTCGGTCGTCTTGAGGCAAGTCTGTGCTTGTTGTTAAAAAGCAGACATATGACTTGATGTA
Organism: Sebastes umbrosus; assembly: GCF_015220745.1. Taxonomy (NCBI): domain Eukaryota; kingdom Metazoa; phylum Chordata; class Actinopteri; order Perciformes; family Sebastidae; genus Sebastes; species Sebastes umbrosus. The sequence goes on along the minus strand of NC_051280.1, from coordinate 24,100,236 downwards.
ACATGGTATCTGCATATAATATATATATATATATATACATATATATATATATATATAAAAAATATATATCTGTGCTATCACAGGGGACTCTTTTTGTATGCCACTCGTACGCTAAGGGTGGATTTTAAAGTTACTTTTTGAAGACGCTTGAAATACAGTACGTGATGTCGTTGTGCATCACCGAGGGGTCGTGACCATGAGGAATGGTTTTTTATAAAATACCATTAAACAGTCATAGAGAAATTTAAAAAAAAGAGCAGCCCTTCGAAGGGTGTTTTTTTTCCTGCACTTTAGACTAAAAATGGAGAAACAGGGAGGTGTGTTTATTTAAGCCATCGTAGACACATCTAATTAAAATGCTCTTAAAAATGAATCAGAATTGGTGCAGAAAGTGTGCAGTGGGTAAAATAAGGGTGAATAGTGTCCTGTCTGCCTCCTCGGGGCACGTCAAAGTCAAACCAAGCCAACTTCATGGCATTCCAGGTCTCATCTCGCAGCCATAACTAACAGCTAACGGCTTGATACACACACGCACACGTCGTTGGACATTTCAGAGGTTTTGCTCAGAATGTTACTTGTTTTAAAACATTTTGTACTGAAGCTAAAGACTATTTTGAAGTTTGCTTTAACGCAGTCAGCAGTGGTTGGACTGTACCACAAAGACACTATTTCAAATGATGTCTATGACAGTGGAATGGTATTTTATAACGTTTTGTTTTTAGATGATGAAGCTTTTTACACTGCATTCGAGTGTGTTTGCTATCTTGTGTTCCTACCGAAAGTACTAACGTTAATTCTATCTTTGCTATGTCGGAGAGCCCTCGAAAGGTTTTGTACTTCTCAAAACTTTTGTAATTCTGATTTATTTGTAGCTACGTACACAAAAATGAACAAAAAAAAATATGTAAAATCTGGATTTAATTGTCGTTGTATTATAACACAGAACATGTAAATACCAATTTGCAGATTTCTTTTTGTTGTGTTGTCTTTGCCCTCACCTATGTTGTACTCTCTTTCTCTCTCACTCACATGGTTGCAGTCCGCAGCCTCCTGGTCTGACTGTTGTAATATCACTCAGATTTCAAGGTCTAGAATAAAATCTATTTTGATAATAATAACGTGTTTGCTTTTACTTTTCTCGCCGCCGCACTAACACCGTTTCTTTATTGGAGGAGTTCTTGAATACATGTGGGGGAAGTATAGGCTTGTGTGATAGTAGCTCAACAACAAACCAAAATTCAAATTAAATTCAAAACAACCACCTCTACTGTTAGACCAAAAAGTTCATTTGAATAAAGGTGCTTTTCCAGAAGCAGCCTTTTTGAATGTCATTTAGATTATAAAGCACTTAAAACAGATGTTAGACGGGAGTTCGTCTTCTACTCGTCTTTTCTTCACATTTTCACCAGCTTCCTCACTTAACCTTTGCCATTACTGCTGTGTATATCTACATATTTTCTGATAGTCTGTGTGGGTATACTTGAAATAAAAAGCACGTACGCTGGTACTATGGTTTTCAAGAAGTATATCTATCGGGACAAAATGAGAGGCCAGTGCACAGAGTTAAAAACACTGACCAGCTGAGTTTGCACAGTCCTGTTCTACATTTCTGAGTTCAAGTTTATTCATACGTTCGCCTGAGGCGCAGTTTGTGTTGGTTCAGGGGGCCTCACTGAATCCCCTAGAAATGCATCTATATTTTTTATAATAGCGTAGAACTAATAATTTATTGCAATTGATGATTAATATCGACCTTTGTGTTGTCTTCTTATTGACAGAATAAGGAACCAACAAGATAAGAAGATAGATATGTGGTATTTTGATTTACTTATAGCCTAATAACGTCGGACACTCTCTGTCCATACACGTTAAATATGTCTGTTACGCCATGTACACAAACCACGTACCTATCAGCTGTTCGCTGCAGAACCGACTAGAAACGTAACCGCTTAAAAGATGGGTGAGTTGTAGTACTTGCTCTCTTCCGACGTTTGTGTTTTTTAAACAGAAAACACAGGTTTTATACTGCGATATTTACTGAAAATGACATACAACACAGCAAACAGTAGCCTCAGTAAACTTTCAGGCGATCTCCCTCCAGCCAGCTGTCACCTTATTTAGGTGTTTGTAGTGAAATGAGGAGGTATTATATCAGATAACTCCTCATTTGAACTTCACGAATCAGCCGTTCTTCGTCCGTTGGAATAAGGAATAAATAGAAACAGGGCGTCTGACAAAAGTTCAGCTCAAAACGGTGTGCTGCGCAGCTCATAGTCGCTCGCAGACAGTTAGTTCATTCCAATAAAAACTGATTTTCTCACTGGTGTTTGCTCGCTTTGCATTCCGTTTGGAGGGTGTAATAAATTGTATGTCGGCTACACACATCTCAGTACATTAGACCTCACTGCGTTGTACACATTACATTCCCTCTAGATTCTTTTTTTTTTGTGAATCCCCAACCTTAAAGCTTAAACTGCGCCTATGATGTTTGCCTTTTAGTATTTTCTACAAAATATACGAGACTTAACAAAGGATTCAAACAACTAAAAATAGTCAGTTGCTGTAATCATTCCTAATGTCCAGACTGGCCGTGAACTCTTCCTAACAAGACTGCTACCGTATGAAGCTGATATGAGGCTTCAGCAGTCAGTGAGATAGCCAAATCATTTAGGTATCAGTTAGTCTTTTAAAGTTCCCCTTTTGTTTTTACTATCACTCTGTCGTGGCTCAGCAAGGAAGCACAGTCTGTGGGAACACAAAGAAGTAGTTTCATTCTAAAATAGGCTGTAACTTTGGAAAATACCCAGTTGATTTGACTCACTATCTCAATACTGTAAATTGGAGTTGCACTAGGAAGGGATCATTTCACGGCCAGTATGGAGAGGGGGAATCATAACAGCAACTAACGTACATCATGTTAATATTGTAC